>NW_009730492.1:0-3277 GCF_000703405.1 Apaloderma vittatum
ACTGTCTTTTTATTATTATTATAATAAAATAATATAAAGAAAATAACTGCATAATAATCTCATCATACAGAGAGAGTATAGGTATAGTTACTATAGAGCAGCTAGCATATGTCTTGGTATCTTTTTTTGCTATATAGAATGGATTATTGTACATTAAGTTAAGAATCTCAGATTGGTTGATCTTTTCCAGCTCTAATGATTCTATTTCCTTTTCTGGTGGATTGGGATTGTAGTGTAGGTGTTGTCCTGTGTACCACCACTTTCATTTGTTTTTCATTCAGGAGGAAAGATAATTGATGTTACTGAAGTTATCCTCAGCAAAACTCATGCAGGGTTGGATCCCAGAGTCGGAAGTGTAAAAGCTACTCTTAGTCAATAGCAAATACTCTTATGAATCAAATTTTGCCCTAGTTTACTATAATATTTAACAATATCAATGGCTTTATATCAAATCCCGTCATCTTTTTCTATGTTCTTGCAACTTTTCTCATGTAGATTTACATTTTAATCTATGCATTCCAATTCACAGACTGAACAACCCATTTACAACTCTTTTCAGATTATTTTCTATAAAGAGAAGCCGAATACAACTGACATTTTAAATAAACAGCCCTGTATCTAGTAAAGAACTTGCACATCTAACAGCCTCTGGTGGATAAGTCCTCCATGACTTGAAAGATTAAATTACAAAATACTCTTTAAAAGTTTACTTTTGCCATTGACTGAGACACACAGCACCTCCAATCTTGAAAATTTATCTTATATGTCTACAAAATACCTTAGCTTGGCTGATAGTTGTAGAGAGTATATGGGTCAAAAATATCAAAGAGAAAATTAATTTAAAAAGAATCTTAAAATTGTAATTGAAAATACTTAAAAAACTGCCAGGAAAACTTGAAGTAAAACAAACCAAATGAAATCACACTGAAACAGAACAAAACAAACCATAGAGGCAGGGATTAAAATTAAGAAGTACTTTTCTGCTCTGCAAATATTTCTGTGAAAACAGGTCACAGGGTATTGAGCTAGAAACAACTACTGATTGCTCTAGCTGTGTTTCTTGTTTTTTAATATAGCTTTGTAAAAGTGCTAAAATTAGACTGACTTCCCCCAGAAATGACAAGAACAGTGGAAAAATAATTAGGAGGAGGAAGGGGGAAAAAAGGGCAAAGCAAATGAAATCTAATCAACTCTTCTTGCACTGGACCTAAATTCAGCCCTTATTTTGGTTCTATGATGGTGCCAAATTCTGAAAAGCACCAGTTAAACATTTCCTGTTGCATTTGATGTTGCTTTGTTTCTAGGGAATATCAGGCAATTATATCCTTTCAGGAAACACTCTCAACAAACGTGTCCATTTTTGAAAATTCATACTCTGTTCTTGTTCTGCTGTTATGCCAGAGTTGTAACACTGAATTTAAAAAATAGATGAACAAGGAGCGGAAACATCTGAAACAGCTTCTGTGACTGTTGAAAGAAACAAAAATGCCCTTGGAAGTAAGACCCTTACTTGGAAGGGATGTCATCCAGAGGGACCTTGACAGGCTTGAGAGGTGGAGTCATGCAAGCCTCATGAAGTTCAACAAGGCCATGTTCAACAAGATCCTGCACCTAGGCTGGGGCAATCCCAAGCACAAATACAGTCTGGGCAATGAATGAATTGAGAGCAGACCCGCAGAGGGGGTGCTGGTGGATACTCAATACAAAACAGCAATGTGCACTCAGTGCCCAGAAAGTCAATCACATCCTGGTCTTCATCAAAATTAGCATGGCCAGGAAGTCGAGGGAGGTGGTTCTTCCCTTCTGCTGAGCTCTTGTAAGACCCCACCTGCAGTACTATATTCAGCTCTAGGGCCCTCAGCACAAGGACATGGACCTGCTCAAGCAGGTTGAGAGTAGGGCCACAAAGATAATCAGATGGCTGGAGCACCTCCAATATGAGGAGAGTCTGAGAGATCCAGGGTTGTTCAGATAGAGAGGAGAAGGCTCTGGGGAGACCTTATAGTGGCCTTCCAGTACTTCAAAGTTGTCTCCAAAAAAGATGAGGAAGGACTCTCCATCAGGGAGTGTAGTGACAGGACAAAGGTAAGAATTTCAAACTGAAAGAGGATAGATTTAAATTAGATATTAGGAATAAATTCTTCACCATGCTGGTTGTGAGACACTGGAACAGACTGGCTAGAGATGTTGTGGTTGTCCTCTGCTTTCAAGTGTTCAAGGCCGAGTTGGATAGGGCTTTGAGCAACCTGGTCTAGTAGGAGGTGTCCCTGTCCATGGCAGTGGGGTTGGAATTAGATGACCTTTAAGGTCTTTTTCCACCAAAACTAACCTTTTATTCTATGCATCTATGGTTCTATGATTTCTTTGCCTGGTGGAAAATAAGGCTACACAATATTTCTTTACCAATAGTTGGACCCTAAATGCTAGGCATAAAAGAAAGAAAACAATGCCCAACATTAGACATTGAATATAAACATTGTTTTATCTACAGATAATGACCCCATATATGTTTCATTGCTACAAGTGTAATACGAATGAAGAAAGCAAGAGATTTATCTTTAAGGAATTCACAAGATCACTTGCTAGAATGAGAAAAAGAATTCTAGGCATCTTTTGAACAGAAGCTAGTGTCTTTATTCAGAATAGAAAAATGAAGAAACAGTAAGAGTACATTTTTAGCAAATTCTTTTTTTTTTAATAAGACAAAACAAGCACTAGGCTCAGGTTAGAGATCTGACCCATAATCTATGGTTCCTTATTGTTAAAAGACTGAGCTAAATTCACTGGTGAAGAATGTAATCACAAATTTAATAATCTTGTTTTTACACTTGTTTATGAGGATTTCACATTTGCACATCTTAGAGTGATATTTAGCTGGTGACATTTATGCTGATATCTTCTGATGGGAGATAATACAGACTATTTTAGATCCTGGACACACTTTCACACTTTTGGGCTGATGGAAAGAGGTGACAATGGAGAAAAGGACCAAAAATACAAAAGAAAAAAAAACACGTCAAAAAGCAGAAGATTCCATATTAGGGGGCCTAAAATAATTACTCTTTCATTTTAAGTTATTTTTGAGAAAATACTGAAAATAAGATATCTCTTATTCAGAAATATATATGTTATCAGTTCTACATTCTTTTCTACTGGACCACGAGAAGATACACCTTAATAGCTGCAAGGTAGAAAATATAAATCCCCTTTTGTCTCTGAAGTAAAATCCTTACATTTACTAATAGTTAAAAAATTATATATTTATAATAACTTTTTA
>NW_009730493.1:0-206 GCF_000703405.1 Apaloderma vittatum
AAGCTCTCCCCCCAGCACAACCACAAAAGGCATTGAGCTCAGCCTCTGAAAATGCAAAGCGCTCGTTTTGTTGTCGGTGGATAACGCTTTAACCCACCGAGCGAAAGCTGGATGTTGCTCTCTTTTATTCTGGCCGAACAAAATTGCAATGTTGGAAAAGAAAAGCCCCCCACTCCCTCACCCCCACCCGCTGCTCCTCCGAACGG
>NW_009730494.1:0-1181 GCF_000703405.1 Apaloderma vittatum
TTCAGTGGGATACTCCTAAAATAATATCCTCCATTAATTTACTTCTGAAAATAAGGTAAACTGGGATAGCTTCTGCCTACCTTACTTCTTCAAATGAGGGCAGCAAAAATACTTGTTAGTGGTTTCATTTAAGAGAAATGGAGGCCCTAGTTTCCAGTAGAGATCTTTGCATCTCTGAACGCACAACAGAGTAATGCAATTTTTTATTGTATCTACCTATACTTATTTTTAACTAGCCAGAAAAGCAGTATCATGACTCAAATATGCAAGGTGGACAATCTGCTTTCTTGTCTAGCAAGTCATACAGTCCCCTTCCTACTTGAGAAGGCAAATAATTCACATGTTTTTTATTTCCTTAAGGGTAATGATCCCTGGTTTAAAAACATCATATTAGACAACCAGGTTAACAAAGCAGCAAAAGTTTCAAACAGTTTGATTTGCAACAAACAAACAAAACATAATCTTAACTGTTTTTCAATTAAGATTAATCAAGCTACCTTTCCTACAGTAGTAAAGTAGTCTTTAATTGAGAGGTAGGAAATTCAAGCAGGTGAAGGCAGTTTCCATGAGTTAAAGCCAGTGGTCCCAAAATAGGAAATAAGCAACCACGACAAAAGAGGCAAGAGACCCTGTTCCCTCCCTTTTGTGGCACATGACATGTCAGTTATTTTCACTGTGGGGGTAAAACTATTTGACATTCCATAGAACACTTAAATTCCAGAGAAAATCCTATACTTCTTCCCAACTTTTTTTTAATTTTTTTGAAGTACTGCAGGCATTCCAATTCCTATTTTTATTATTTCTGTAACAGTAGGGTACTCCTGTTTTTACTAACAGGGGATAGGATAGTACTGTAATGACTGACCAATTTAAAATAAATGGAAAAATGACAAACTGGCTTAAATATTCCTTTGCTCCTGCTCCAAAGTCATCTGATTTGAATAAAGTTTTCAGCTGCAGGAAGGAGTTGAAATAATCCAAAATCAGTTTCAATTTTCTGTCCTCAACAAGTATTTGCTTCAACTCAAAGTTGGATTAAATGACCTCTAAGGTCCCTTCCAGCCTAGGCCACTCTATGATTCTCTGATTAAAGTTCTATTTCAAAATAAATAGCCGAGACATACAAATAATACAAGTTCCAAAAAATGGCTTTGCAGAAGTTAGATTTAGAAAACTCCTGT
>NW_009730495.1:0-7906 GCF_000703405.1 Apaloderma vittatum
CGGCCTTTTTAGCCATCAGTGTGCTTGTAGCGTGAAGCCCAGCCATGATGATGACCACTAGCACAGTGAAAAGTGCAGAACAAGCAATGCCTATTGAGTATCCACTCCAGATTTTCCTTACGACTCTTACTTTGGATGAAATTCTCTTCCCCTTAATTTCACTTAAGAAGAAAGATTACACTCTGTTCGGTGAGCTGATAATAAAATAATTAATTCTGTATCAAAAGCTATCTCCATTTAATTTTCAAATTCAGTTTCCCCTAGACAAGTTACTGGGTATCTGAGCTCATTCTGTTCCCACACCTAAGATATCCTCACATGAACTTAATTTCAGCTGTGTACCACAGATAGGTTAGAAAGAAGTTGAGTAATCGGGCAAGAATTTCTAGCACTATATTTTGTTATGCCTTTTTTAAAGATTTTTTTTCCCCCTGAGTTTTTTTTTGTTTCAGATTCAGAAGCAGCCCACTCATATTGTTTTGAGGGTAAAAGGGCAGAGTTCATGCAGTCTTTCTGTATGGAAGAGAAGATGTTACCATGTGAATCTGAGGCATGCATGCAATTCAGAATGGAACACTATGCAGAAATATCTAAGCTAGTTTTAAATAGAGAGTTGGTGATAAATCTGTGTAGGTGTGACACTCCCTCTAGTCAAATTTATCCTGCTTTTCCATGCTTAGAGGCTGTAGTATTTTCAGCACTTCAGTGAGCTCCTCCAGAGCTAGATTCGGTACCTCTGCATGACACTGTAGAAAGTCACATGCGCAGCCCAGTTTGTGTCTATTCTGGCTGCTGAATCAAAAGAAGCAAGCTCAAAGGAGCAATGCCTTTCCATGGGGGCTGACAACACTGGGGAGATTTAAGCCGTCATGTAGTGAGATGCTCCTGGGCAGCAGCAACTGCATGGACAGTTATTGAGTGCCTGGTGCCATTAAAATCTGCAGCCTCGTCTTCCCTGGTATAAGTTGTTTCCACGCTTTAGCTGACAAGACTGTCACCAAGATGAGAGCTGCGGTGGTACGGTTCAAAGGGAAAGGTAAAAAACTGAATCTATTACTTTCTCTCTTCTCAGCAGGGACAACAAAGCTGCCACTGCCAGGGCAGAGATAAAAACAACACGCCTGACACACGATCACCCGGCGAAGTTACGGAGTCCAAAAAAGCACACCACTGCCTAGTGACTCGAATAATACACACATAGACCGGTCTGCCTTTGGTGACACGGGTCAGTTTTGCTGGAATACCTTCTGATCTCTTTTCTCTGACCTCCAGCCACAGCCTTATCTTGTCTGATTTATCTCTGTTTCTCAGAGATGTTTTCCTTTTTCCTGATCACTGAGAAAGGCACTAAGCTGCTCTTCCTGGCTAATGAAGGAAAGCTCTGCAATATCAACAAAATGAATCCTCCAGGATTCTTTTCCTGCCTTCCTAAGGGCCTCCTGTACACACTGAGCAACAGTAGATCAGGGCTGTAAAATTCAGTATTGGAGCAGATAACCAGCGGCTAAGCCATCCATCCAAAGCCCCTCAAGAAGTGGACGCTAAACCACTCGCCAGCCATCCTTGCTGAGCTTTCTGAGTGTGTCAGGGAAGGTGTCCAAAAGTATGAAAATAAAGGCAGAGCTGGCAACCTTCTGAATATTAGGGTGTCTTTTGATCCTTAGCATCTGAGGTGATTTTGAAAAATTTACTCTTTGAGACAGAGTATCAAAGCCAATGAGAAAGCTAGAGCAGCACTATGGAAATTTCCTTCTTATTCTTTGTATAAAGATTGTCAAAACTAATAACAGTACTCTTGTCTCCCTGGTTTACCTTGTCTTTTGATAAATTTTCAAAAAGGAAAGTGTAGGTGCTATTGTAAAAGAAGCCCAGGTGCTCCTCCTGCAAGAATGGCTCTCAAAACACACTTTTAACTACCTTCCACAGATGTCACAAAACCTGACATTCACAACTGCTGCAGTGGACTAAAAACCTGCAGCACTTTCAACTTCCACTGTATAGCACTTCCTCCCAGCTTTGCTTTAAGCTTACCTCCCACCAAGAACCATTAAGCTCCAGCCAGATCTGCAGCCTTCTCACCTGAGTTTAGTATTTCCCTCATCCTCGCCAACATGAGGGCTGAAATACTCCCTGCTGCATGCCTGCTTCCAGAACCTCTGCAGCACTTACCTGCAGACTCTCCAGCAGCACAGGAGGAGACTCGCCTCACTCTGTACAACTCCAGCTTTGCTGAGAAGTGTTGCTGAGGAACTACAACGACAACCCAACCCTATCTGCTTCCTGAAACATCGCCCATTGCCTCTAAACCACAAACAGCTCACGAGTGTGATTGGACTAGACATTATCTTCTCATGTACCAAGTCCATTGAGGCTGATGTGTTTGGGGGTTTTATTTATTCTGGTCCTGTTCAACGTGTATTTACTATTTCCAGTTATTGCAAAATGCATCTGCTTGTAAGCAGTTACATGTGCAGGAAGGAGAGGAGACTTATCAGACCAAAAGTGAAAAAGTGCACGTGGGAGTATGCTTTTATACTATGTATGTGGAGATGCAGATACAGGTATTTCCTCTGGCACAAAGGCCACTCAGCCTCTCAGCAGCATTTGCTCAGTTGCTCAGATAACACCTGAGAGATGAATATATTGATCTGAGAGCCCTTGCAGGAATTTTCCTCATCATGCACTGATGAAATATATGTAACAATCCTGAAGCAGAGCAGCCAATAATACCGAACATTTTCTGGTACTCCTGAAATGCTTCTCTCAGTAGTATTCCAAAGACGTGCAAGTACCCACTCCGCATGTGCAGTACATTACAGTCCTTTTATAAATGCAAGTACTGACTAAGTCTTTTTATAAGTTAATAGAATAAGGCATGTGAAAAGCAGAAAGTTTTGGCAAGGATCGGCTATGAGATTATCACTATCCTCTTCATTATACACTGTTGGCTATATTCTTAATTGTATCCAATTTATATATCTGCTACTAGAAATCTGGCAGAGCAACAGAAGTATGTGCAGAGATGCTATGATTCCTTCACCCTCCTTAATTCCAAAATGTTGCACTCTATTAGTGGTGCGGCAGAATAGTCGTAAAATGCAAGAAGTAGCAGGACAAACTCATTTTACTTCAAAAAATCCTTGAAGATAGATTCCCAGGAGTTTGAATACGAATCATAAAAGAGTTCAGAATAAGAAAGTTCTTCTTGCAAATTAAGAGGATATGCTTGGGGACTTTTAAATCCAAAAGCTCATTAACTGTTCTGTTCTATCTCTACGTTAAGATTCTACAAGATAAAAAGCAGTGGTTGGAGAAAATATATTACTACGCTTAGCAATACCTAGCTACTTTTTTTAGGGTTTAACAAGGACACTATTCCTCCAATTACTGACTGAGCTTAGAAAATATTCTTGTAAGATTTTAGTGATCTGCAGTTTAAAACTTATAAATAAAATAGTAATATCTTTCATCAAATAAGAAATATAGCAATATTTTCCACTATGCCAAATGCAAAGATTAAACAGTGTTGAATTTGTCTCAGCTGTGTAATAGCCTTCTAGCCGTATATTGCGTGTTGTGAAGGTAAGGCATAAAACAGTCCAGGTGATTTCTTCAAAGTCTCTTAGCAAGTATTCTACTGAACCAGAATTAGACTACTTTTCTCCTGATGTTGTGTATTATGCTTAAACCTGTAGGCTGCATTTTGCCTTTCAGTAACAGTAAGAAAGGCTTCCAGAACTAAACTTTTCACATTAAACTGTGAAATCCAGTGGCTTCACTGTTGCCTCAAGCCAAAGCAGCTCTAAGGTTTTTAAGGAACTGCTCATCCTCAGCACTTGTATGGAGCACTAAATATCCCTGAGACTTTGCTTCTTAGAGGAGTGAAGTTTGCACTATCCCTGCAAATGTAGCTTTATCCATGGGTCTTAGAGACTGATCTGCTTGCAAAGTCCTAGGGTAATATAGGATATAAACTTCTAGAGGTCATTTGTTTTAAGCCATCACTCAAAGCAGGGCCAGCTTATGTCAGGTTGCTCAGTGGCTGGTCCAGTGAAGGTTCCTCTCAACCTGTTTTTCCAGATTGTCCAGGTCCCCCAGAACACCCTTGATCCCTGTTTTTGATCATACCAACCACCTGCCCTAATTTGACATCATCCTCAAACTGGCTGAGGATGCACTCCAGCACACCAGTCAGGTCATTAGTACATACATGAAACAGTATTGACCTTAGTATCTTCTCTGATTAATGTGTATGTCTCACTTCATGTTGTGGGTTTGGTGTTTTTTTTTCCTGATCCCTGAGAAAGACACCCAGCTGCTCTTTCTGGCTAATGAAGGAAAGCTCTGCAATGTAATTAAGCTCTGCTCCATAACCAGTTCGGTCATTTGTCCTGGTGGCTTGACCATGCCCATGCACAAATCACACCAGAAACCAAAAAGCCTTCAACAGCTCCTTAATCTTTATAAAAATACCTTACTCACACAATCACTTCTGGAGAAAAGCAACAGAACCATACAAAGTTTCCTACTAACTACAGAGCCATAAAGAGAAAGAAAAAAGTTGAAGCAAATACCTAGTCAATACAGTATTTAACTTCCATAACTTTTCTATTTGCTGCCCGGTTCTTTTCCCTTGTGTGCAAACACAGTCTTACAACATAGCAAGGTGAGGATTAAGGATGTCGCCCCAACTTACAAGATGTCTTCAGCAATTTGTACACTTTCTCTGGGTTCATAGACTTGAGCAGAAATATTTAGTAAACATGCTGGATGCTTGCTGTTTGCATTGAGTTTTTACTACTTTCTCCAATATTTTTCCCTTATAATCAAAGTTTAGTGATACAGTGATAACTCTGTATCGTATGTAGATTACTTGAACACTGAAAAGATTATTGAACTCCTTCAGAGAAACCTATTGATTGCCACCTTAGATGAAAAAGTGAGTAATTTCTGCTAGAATAGGACACAGTTGATTTGAGCTGACCTTTACTGGCCAGAAGAGGCATGGGACTCTTTTAGAAATATTTCTTGTATCTTCCAGAAGGCAGAAGAACAGCAGGCAGTGGTCAAGAGCATCTGCTGAAGCCTTGAGTTATCCACCTGGACAATGAATTCTCTGGAGTGTTTATCTTTCCCCTAGTGCAGGATGAACTATCTTTTGCTGCAACAATATTGGAAGAACAGATTTGTTTGGCTGTGCTGTGCAATGCCGCGCAGAGAATGGAATAAATCATCCTTTTCTTCTGCTATTGTGGAGGTCATGTTTGGGAACAAGTTTGGCAGAGAGAACTGGTTTTGAGGCAATGACAATGTATATTCTGCCATTTGGATTTTCTAGTGCAGTTTATCAGTGAAACGTGGTCCAAGTCTTGGGTCAGCGAGTAGAAGGAAGCAGGTTAGACAGAAGAAAGTAGATTAGATAGTAAAGTAGTGAAACCAGTCAGGAAGAGAGATGACTTGACATTTGAGAGCATGTCAGCTCCTTTGCTGCAAAAACGTGTGATTTACTTTTGCAAAGCAAACTGGAAATGCAAGGAACTTCAAAGCTTTCTGTGTCAGGGTTGCCTTTTGTTGGTCTCCTGTCGCAGAACAAGCATAGAAATCTTGGTCTGCTGGGAGAGTTCCCAGCCTTAGGAAGTGGGCCATGCCTCTGGGAACTATCTAAGGTGAAAAGCTAATCCAAGTAAGGCATAAAAATATCCCTATTTTTATCCCACTTCAGATGCCGGCATGTGGTTGTCATGGTTGCAAAATCCTAGCTTAAAAAGAAATACAGAAAAATCGAGTATTTCCAACCACATAGAAGAGAAGCCGAAGTACTTTAAGCACTTTGTCTCCTGAAACAAGATGCAGGCATCCGCTATCTGAGCATTCATGACAGATACCCTTCTCTGAGCAAACAGTCTTGGAAGTAACAGAGGATTAACAAAAAATACCACTGAATGGACAATAAAATTGCACTTTGAATATTCATGATAGATGTAGAGCAGTGATGAAATCAGATGTGGGTTTTTACCCAGACGCAAGTGAGAAAACTCTGCCTTACAGAGCTGGCAGTTAAGGTAAAGCCTCCTCAAGGAAATAGCTCTCGCTGTTTCAAATTCAACGAAGACAACATCCTCTTAATTGCCTAGGCCTCTTGTCTCACCTCGTACGCCTTTACTGCTTCAGTCAGTGATCCTCTGAACCAACCTGCCTATGAGAAAATTGTCTTAAGGCTTCACTCCCACTCCCTCTATAGCCAAGACATGGCTTTTTCCTGGAAGGCTGGATGCCATTCCCATTTCTAGGCCTTCTCAGAAGTGGATGCAAAGCCAAAATTATCTAATCCTAGGCAGTTATTGTTTTTCTCCTCCCTATCCTTTTACACGCATGTATTCATGCACACGTGCATACAAAAGGACAGCAGTGCCTTGGTTTAGACAGACCTGTTTCCTAGTCCATAGCTGAACATAACTGAGAACAGGTTTTAGATGTCTGAACTGAAAATAAACACTCCCTGCTGACACATCACACATCTACATAGCTAAACCAGCATGCTAATTATTGTAACAGCCAGCTTTCTAGTTCCTGTTTTGTGGTCACGGCAGTGGACTTCCAGAGAAGACGAGTGTGCTACACTAACCCATCCCTAGAGACTGTCAAGGAGAAGAACATCTCTAAAATCCAGAGAGGCACAAAAACAAACTTCAAGGAGAATCTCAAACAACAACAGCAAAGTAATTCTGTGTTTAAAATTAAACCAAGACATTTATTTATGGAAGTAACGCCAGCTCCAGATAGTCAGACATGGACTGCAGCAATACTTTGATCTAGATTACCGAATCCTGTAAATTAGCATGTAGTGCCACATCTACCTTTAGCATCTGTGGTTCTTCAGAGACTGACTGTCTCTGAAAAGTGACAGTCTAGCTCAGCTGCTCCCCACAGACCTCAGTAACCACATGGCAAACAAAGATGTCATGAGCTGGTAGCTTGCTCTACAAACCACGGCTGTATCGCAGTTTTTGTCCATCACACAGTTTTTGTTGGAAGAGTTGAAATTTTTGACATTGTAGTCTTCTAGAGAAGCATATGGTTTGATAGACTCAGCAGTTGACTTAGGTTAGGATGTCTCAGTGTCTAGTCTAAGTATAATTGGACCACATAAGACATCATTTGCTCATTAGCAAGAGCTCCAAGGCAGTTTGTTTCAGGAGCCTGCTCATAGCCTATGTCCATGTGAGAATACATCTGGCTCACAACAGTGTATGACTTCTCGTCACTACCTTCAAGTCTGTCTGCATAACCTTGAAGAGAGCACCCTGGCTCTCCTGCTGTTTCCTATACAGTTAATCCTTTTGCCACTCAGATGTTCTTTTTAATGGCCTACCGTGATGCCACTAAAAAATCTCAGAACCCATGTGATGTCAAAAAATGCTTAGTTCTTAGATTCCACTGAGACTGCCTGAAGGAAGCAGAAAAAGACCTATTTGGTTTTTAGTATTTTTTCATTAAAACATTTGACTGATTGTCCCTGAACTGCTGGGCACACTAAATTTTCTGGTCAGTGAGAGTTAGTAAAGAGGAAGCCAAGACATTTTTGGTCTTTGTTATGTTACTACTGAATGTTGATACCTTTTTCAAAGTCCTGTCTCCATCTGTTACCCCTTTTGAGCAAAGAAAGTCCAGGGCATATATTTGTTAGCTGGAGCTTATAACTGAGTAGATTAGTGATTTGATTAGCATGATATAAGACCCAATTTTTTTAAAAAAGTTAACTATAAGTGCTAATATTCCCTTTGAAGACAATCATTATTACTTTACTTAAGTGCTTTGTTGAACCAGGTCCTGAATATGAAGCAGCCCTGTGTTACAAAATTAATTGCCTTGATACCTGTAAAGAAGGAGGTGAGGAGCGCGCCCA
>NW_009730496.1:0-363 GCF_000703405.1 Apaloderma vittatum
GGGTCCCCCAGGGGTGGATTTGGGGGTTCTGAGCTGCCCTGGAGTTGAATTTTGGGGTCCCCTTGTGTCCTGAAATGACCTGAGTGAGTTTTGGGGTCCCCCAGGGGTGGATTTGGGGGTTCTGGGCTGCCCTGGAGTTGAATTTTGGGGTCCCCCCGTGTTTTGGAATCCCCTGAGTGAGTTTTTGGGTCCCCTGGTGGTGAATTTTGGGGTCCCCCTGTGTTCTGGAGTCCCCTGAGCCAGTTTTGGGGTCCCCTGGGGGTGACTTTTGGGGATCCAGTGTCCCCTGGGGGTGACTTTTGGGGTCCCCCTGTGTTCTGGAATCCCCTGAGTGAGTTTTGGGGTCCCCTGGGGGTGAATTTT
>NW_009730497.1:0-15159 GCF_000703405.1 Apaloderma vittatum
TGGTGAAGGGACCACGATGGCATGAGGGGACAGAGTTCTCTCGCACTTCTCAATCCACCCACCCCGGCGCCAAAAGCCACACCACCACCACTGCGTTTTTGTTTTAAATCAGGGTTTTATTGTCAACGCGGCAGGGTCCGAGCATCTCCCTCACAGGCTGAGCAGCACTGCACGCTGCCACGTCTCGCTCCTGCCCCGGGGGAAGGACAAAACCAGAGCCACGAGCCCACGAGCCAGGGCACATGCTGCTGACTCTCCAGGAGGCCGAGCTCTTTTACACCCCCAAAAGACCACTCGGGTCTTTTTGAAACATCCATACAAACACAACACAATTCCACAGCGACATTACAGGCAGCACGGCATGTCCTCTCCAGCTCCCACTGCCTCTGAGATACAAAACACAGAGCCCAGGATCACTTCCAGCCTGTGTACAGGGCGCTGTAGGAATGGTGCATCACAGCTGCCCTGCCACGGCTCAGTGCAACCACAACACATTCATTTATCGAAGTGAGATGCATCTGCAGGAATCAGCACTCAAAACGCCATGTAAATACATTTGTCCCGGGCCCTGCGTCAACCTTGCCGAGGCACAAATATCTCTGAGGTCCAGTAAGCCGTGCTCAGGGGCTTGCACCTTGCCCATCAATCCTACCCTGACCAACTCTAGAACTGACAAATCCATCATCAGCCCTGTACCTGCTTCCAGGCCTCGTCCAGATCCAGCAAGTCCGCTGTCGTCTTCCACCACCAGCCTCCCAACAGCCAGGCAGCCAACAGCAGGCTGTCAGCTTTTACCCTAGAGGGCATACAGGCTCTGATTCATGCCTCTAGGTCCATACACAGAGTACTCCTGAGCTTCTCTGGTTCGGCAAGTGGAAAGCAGAGCTGAGGCTACCGCACCATATTTCAAAGCTGCTGCCCGTATAAATGCACTGTCTTTGCACGCAGGCGCACGAGTTCACCTTCAAACACGGAAGTAGTAAAATAAAATTCGTCACTGAAAACTGCTGACAAACAGGAAAAAAACACCCTGAAATCAGGACGGTAAAGAGTCCCTTCTGGAGTGACCATTTCCTACAGCGACTTCAGCACAGTACAAAGCACATAGTACAGGCAAATTCCAAAAAGGTGTGTTTTTCTCATAGAGACCATAGATGTCCTGCAGAGTCCTGGTTTTCTTTCAACAACAGCCAAGTTTTACAGCAAGTTGACTGCAGAGGCTGACAAGTCAAGGCTTATTCTTTACATACTGCACTCTGCACTGTCAAAAAGAACTAGTGATGGAGGGCACTTTGCAGGGGATGGAAGGAAAGGGGCCTAGATTATCATGACCTCCCAAAGGACTCCAGATGCCAAAAGCAGGCTCTTCAACAGATTCTCGTGTTGGGTTTTAAAAAACTCACATTCCCAAAAGTCACCTTCGTGGTGCTTTAGTAACGCAGCCTATTGAGTGAGTCGATGTAATGAAAAGTGGCTCCTAATGCCCAGCTCGTTTCAACATTGTCAATTTTCCGGGCAAGCTGGAAAAAAACAAAACACCCCCCCCAAAAAAAGAAAAGTTAAACCACAATTATTTGGGAGAAGGAGAAGCACAAAAGGTGAATAGAGTGCTGAAGGTTATCACAGCGGGTTATCACCATCGTGGGGACAGTGTCCCTCCACCCCCAATCACAGAGCACATCTTGTATGAACAAGGCAAGACAAGGACCGAGCTACCGGCCTGACGGCTCCTGCCTTGGCACCCTCCTGCCTGCTCTGCCCAGCAGTCCATTCTGTGCATCACCTTAAACACTTGGCTCTTCGGGAAGCCCAGCTCCTGCAGGAGGAAAGTGATGTACGTGAGGTCCATGCAGAGGAAAGGGCTGCTTCCGGGACTGATTTCCATGGTCTTACACACTAAGAAGAAAGAAAACAGCATGTGAAGGCACAATGCGGGCTCAGGCCTGGCATCAGCCCAGCTTTGAAAAACTTCCAGTGAATCCATCCAACACCTCTCGTCCGTCGAGTTGCACAGTGCTGGAACCTGTTACAGGTGAAACGGCATGCACATGTGAGCAGAAGCACAAAAGCTTTGGCACACTGGAAGGAAGATCAAGGCATTCTGTGTCTCTCCCCTAAGACAGATGAGTTTCTTGCATCTCTCCAGGAAAGGGTGAAAAGGGCATCCAATTTTTCTTCCATCTACTTCAAGCCTTTAAATATCTAGGCAACCTCAGGTGTGTTACGTTTCTTGAGCATAAACACTCAACAGATGTTGACAAAACCAAAGAAAAGTAAAAAAGAAGACAAAAGAAAAGACAAAACCAAAATAAAACTCACTTCCTTTCTCAGGATGAATTACACAAACGGTAGTCTAGAAAATCAGAACTGCAACAATTGTTCAGTCAGTCATGAAGTTTACCAAAATGTCCCGTGGCAGTTTGATCAAAGCCTGAGTTTGTGGTATTAAGAAAAGAATGTTTACATTTGTAAATCTGCGTAGGTGGTTCTCTCTGTAGCTGATGAAGCGAACAGCCATGAACTGGTTTTACCTCTTTTCTGATTAACAATGAAGCATATGAACAGATCTTGAGACATAAAGAAAATGTAAACCAGATCAGAACAGGTTATGCTACCACCGTGAGAACCTCCACATCTATTATGAAAGCAGGATTTAAGGACAACTGTTAACTGGTGAGTTTATTAGTAATTCTTGAGAAAGTTTTGAAACGTAAGTAGTATAAGATGTGCCTTATGCGGGCTGCAAAAGCAAGTATTGATATAAAAAGAGTTGAGAATTACAGAAATAAGCAGAAACTTTAGTGAGATACTATAGGGACAGGTGTTCAAGAAAGGTGCTCAATATTTACTTAAAACAAAAAAACCCAGGGGTTTTAGCATTGTCACACTTGGGTATGACTTCATACACAATTAGCAGTGTGTGTTTGATTGTATTCTACTCACCGTATTTAGCTGCAATTTCAAAGTCACCGACAGTTAAGGTTCCTCCTTTTTCTTTATCTAAAAGAAAAACCAAAATGGCATGTGGCCTTTTGTGGGTTTTGTATAAAGGCAGTTGTACCTTCAAGTCATAAAAGTTCTTCAAAAATAAAACCCCGAGTCGATGAAATCAATGACAAAACTCACTCTCACTTTAAAGGTAAAAGAACCTTTAAAAGATTCTTAATATAGCTTGAAAAGCCTCATTTTATTGAAGAACTTTGAGCCACTTTTGAGAAGCACAGTTTGCACACTCTCTCAGCTTGTCCCCATGTCTGTGCTGCCCTACCCTGTGATGCCTGAATGCAGTTAATGCCTTCAGCTCCGTGTGACAGGGCAGTGGTGCTCTGCCACATGCTAAATCCGAAATTCTTTGTTAAAATGGCTGAGGAGGTGGGTGCGTTTGTCCAGACAAGCTCTAGAGCTCATCATTTATGTTGTACCACTGAAGACAACAGCTTTCTGTGCACCAGCACACCACTGGAAAAGGGACGGGATGCATTCTGCACATGTGTGGGATTCCATCTAAAAAAGGTCAGTGAAGCAAAATACAGAGCCCAAGATCACTTAACTGCTTTACTGCCCAAGAAATCTGTTTATCTTTCTGAGGGCTTTTTTTCTATTTTGGATTGTAGAGTTAATCAGACCAATGATTTCTGAAATGCAGTTTGTTTACAAAAAGTTAGCAGAAGGTGCAGGTCCTATTTCACAGCCCCAGTCCCTTCTCTCTAGAAATTAATTAGCGTTCAACAGCCAGTCAAGACCAATGCCGCACAGCACTGTAACAAAAGACTTAGCAGAGCACTGTGATGTGTACAAGTGCCACCATTTCTTCCACACTTTGTCATTTAAAATGAAATGAGAACAGGAGCAAACCTACCTATGAGACCAACTTCTGCTGCACAGTCATAGTAGTAGGAGAAAGTGTAAAAATCCAAGTTCTTCACTTCCTCAGCTTTGTGCACTTTTTTGTAGAGCATCTTTGCTACTTTGCTAGAACAAGACTCGTACAGAGGCTCACCTGAAAGAAGGCAAAGAAACCCAGCACATTATGGACACACAATTTATTTAGGATCTGCTGGGACACTGGGCTCCCTTTTGCACAGTAGCACTTTGTAAGCTCTTCAGAGAGAACTGAAATCTCTGCATCTTCTTCCAGGAGTAACATGTGCCATCCTCACGTTAGGACCAAGTAAGCCACAGACCAGAGTTGGACAACATCATCTGAAGCAGAATTTTGAAAGTCCTGATCGGGGATTGCTCAAGTCCATCTGCCTTACTACCAGCAGCTTTAGGGACTGACTGGACAGACACACAAGAGGAAAGAGCTGCAGAGTCTCTTTAACAGTATGCCAAGAGGAACCAGACAGAACCGTAAACAGAGAATCTAGTGTTTTTGCAAATTGCTGAGACTATATAATTTACTCTGCTAATAGCATGCTGGCCTAGATAGGAAGAGTGATAAATCACTATACCTGCCTTCTGCCCTTTAATTTTGTACACTATCTCGGCATGTTGCCATTCAGATTTGAAGCCAGGTGGTAAACAAGGGCTGATCAATTCCTCCCCTTCTCCTACTGCGGAAGTAAAACAAAACCATATTAGGGAAAAACGTAAAGGGTTAATTTCAGATCCCTCACCCCCAGCCCTGCTCCACACTGTCCTACAGCCTCAGCGAGGCACCTCCGAGCCCCAGCTATGGCTCAGATGTGCTGTGCTCCCCCAGGGCTGGCAAGAACCCAGGTCTCCTGGGACCTAGCAGTGTCACCTCATCTCCAACGCACCCAGCCATGGTGACAGGAATCCACATTCCACTCAGGAACCTTGAGACCAGTGGGAAGGGGACAGACGACTCCTCCCCTCCCTGCAACAGGCTACGTCCCCTATGCTCAGAGTCAAGACTTGAAGAGTGCCCATAACTTACAGGGTTTTCCCTCAACTCCTCCTAAAATGGCAAGTCTTGCTGACATCAGCCCGAGTCCCAGGTAACTGCAAAGGGATAAAAGCCTCTATGAACAACAAACATTCTTCCTCAGATAGTGCACTGAACAACTTCTGCTGGGACATGCCAGTCTCCTCTCTGTGGTCCTAGAGAAATGGCTCCGAGTCAGCAGCTGATGCGCCTACAGGGAACAGCGTGACAACCCGCTCTCATTATTGCCCTTACCCAGAAGGATAATCTCTCTTTGAAAGAGCACAGGCAGTAGCCGTCAGCGGTAATCCGGCCCTTGAAGAACTGGGAATGCTGAAGGCATTCCTCTAACTCAAAGCACCCCCCTCCTCAAAGGCAGCACAGCCTCCAGCATACAGAGCTGCCTTTTTTGAGCCCAGACACACCCCACAGCAAACACAGGAGGGTGGAAGCCGTTTCCCTCTGCCTAAAACACGGGGAGCAGGGGAGGAGAGTGAGGAGGAAGGAATGGTAGAGACAAAGCAGTATGAACTGCCTGCAACCCCCATCCTTGAGATGGGGAGCAGTGAAAGAATTGGGAATGAAGCTGAGGAAGGAGGGAGAGGTAAGGTGAAGGCATTTTTTTAAAAAAATTGTTCTTATTTCTCAATCCTACTGTTTAATTTGCGATAAATTAAATTAACTTCTCGAAGTCGAGTCTGTTTTGCCTGTGATGGGAACCAGTAAGTGACCTCCCTGTTCTTCTCTTGACCCACAAGCTTTCTGTCCTATTTTATTCTCCCTGTGCTCCTAATGGACGGGGAGTGATAGAGCGACTTGGTGGGCACCTGGCAGGCAGCCAAGGTTAATCCACCACCACAACATGGCTCAGGTTTCTCCACTTCTTCCCAGCACTCATTTGCAAGGACCACACTTCAGCAAAGCACCTAGATCTCACTGATTTCACAGAATGCTTCTACCTGTACAGAAAGTCCTCTTTCCCACAACCAACCTGTAAGAGTACAGCTTGTAGGTGTGGTTAAACATCTGAAACGAAGTTGTATGGCCAGCTGGTGATGTCTGGAGAGTTGCCTGGAGGCAGAAAAAGATGTCATTGCAAGGTAGCTGCCTGCTGCAGCAACAACAGAACCTTTCAGAACATTAAGAAAAATGTGAAACAATCCTAGCCTGGTTCAGAGACAAATGACGAGTTTGCAAGTATTTTGATTTGACCGCTGATCCACAAAACAACTACAAAACCTGGAGCTAAAATTAGCATCTTCACATAGAACCTGAACGCATACATTTCTATTTGTATTCATGCCAAATTGGTGTATAAAATATTTCTTTTAAATAAAAAGGAATCCTTATTCCAGCTCTTAATTGCTTTTTTCAAGAAGCTACAGCAACTACCTCTTCACATGATCCCTACTAGGGAAAACTGTTTGCAGAATAATATGAAATCCAGGCACGCATAAACTTCCTACTCAAGTGAATTCAGATGTGAACTTCCACAAGCCAAAGGAAAAGCACATCTCTTTGCTTGCCAAGGAACAGAGTGAGGACCAGCCTGTGGTCTGAAGAAATGAAAGGGTAATTATCTAAAACACTCTGCAGCCTCTTCCCCGAGCGCACCAGTGCAGCTGGTGTATTTTTGGGGAGCGACGCTTGGGCCATGATGCTGTTCACGCTGCTCACATCTTAATCCCAGCTCTAGAATTCCCATATCCTGGACTCTTCGCAACCCCCGTGATTCTGCCGTAAGAGCACAATGTCTTGATTAGCCCAGGCTGCGACACTGCAGGTACAGCATCCCAACCCTCTGCTGTTGCGCAGCCTTACAATGAGCAGTATCTCTGCTCAGGCCAGGCATGGCTGCATGTCATGCTGACAGACTCTGAGTCTGTTCCCAAAGGAAACAAATCTGACCAGTTACTGATTTCTGCACCGGCATTTCCCAACTATGTGCACGTTCACATTACCTCGGTGCGGGGAAGGAAGGTGATCTGTGTTGATCCACCACCCAAATCCAGCATCCCGACGCTTCTCTTCTGTGGATCATCTAGGCTGCCTGAAATGTGTGACAGAACAGAGAAAGCCATGGTGGGCGCTGTGAGAAAGCGGCTGGGAACAAAACCAGGAGTACAGTGGTAAAGAAAGAGGACAATCTAACTCCATTCGTCAGCTTCCAGCCAGCATTAAATCACAGTGTCATCCCCTGGGCTCTTACTTTGGCTTTATCAGGGTGACTTGAAAATTCTCAAATGACAGAGTTTCTCTTGTGTCTCCGGTGGCTGTTCATGCTCTAAATACAGCAGCTTTGGTTCTTGGGTTCCTAAACATCTTTCAGTGGATGCAAGGACCCTTTTGCAAGCTCTGCTCTGGTAACCACTTTGTAACACAGAGGAATGTGGTTTTCTTGGCCATCTCTCCCTGATCCCTTAGCGATATTTCGCAGATTCCTATGGCCAAGGGGGGTGACACACTGAAAAGAGCTGCCCTAAGAGACTCAGCTCTCTTGGAATTCTTCCTGCTGCCAGCCCAGACGTCTCTTCTCATTTAAATCCAGTTCTTCTCAGATCCTTGAAATATACCTTCCTGGCAAGGCTAGTGTGTGCCAAGTAACTCGGTATATCTCATGATAGTTGATGTTTGAAGATCTCTGACCTTTCTGGTATTTCCTGTGAGCATAAAAATCTTTAGAGCAGTTGTAGCACCGCTCCAGACGCTGTGTGTGAAGAACCAAGCAGACTTATTGTTAGAGGGCTTCAGCTTGTTTTTTTCTGTACTCTTCAGCTACACTTTTCTAACTCAGCAGTGTAAACACTCACGGTATTTCTGTGTTATAAATCTGTGAGGAAGTAGCAGAGCCATTTCTTTCATTCGGTGTGGCTGCCAAACGCATCTAGAATATCCACCTTAAAAACTGAGCCGGAGCTAGTGGCAAACTCTAAAAAGGAATGAAGTTCTCTGGTACCCTACAGGGAACTGAAAGAAAGGCTACATTAAACATCTAGGGAAAGGAATTAAATTCCTCACTCTGTCAAGTAAACGGCCAAAATCCTAGTGACTTAAATAGGCCAGTCCAAAAAAAAAAGCTGCTGACTTATTCCTAGACCCTTCTTTCTCCCACTCCAGCCCACTGAAAGAGCAAATTCCACACAGGGGCAGAAAACAGCATGAATTTCACAGCATTGGTCATGTCTTTATGCACATGCTTACATACACATACCTGTTAAAAAATTTATTGTGATCCAGGCTGAAATACCTAGTAAGAAGAAAGATTCAGAAGACACACCGTTAGGTCATACCGTTTCATTTTATCTAACAACAGTAACAAACAAGGTGAGCTGTGTTACAAGGTCTTCCTGCTTTAGGCTCTGTATAGATGGAGGCCTTTCTAAGTTTTCTCAGACAGTTTAATTGCCCCATGTGAACAACATAACCAGCAAACCAGAGCTTGTCACCCAACAACAGCCAGGGACACCAGCACAAGCTCCCTTGTGCCCCTTTCACACACAGAGGAATTCTAAAGTCTCCAGAGGATGTCTAGCTGAGAGCTAAGCAACAAGGACTTTCAGGAAGGGTGAACAGGAGTGGCTTTTCTGAGCTTCCCTGACCCACCTTGCCCCAAAGCCACGGTTTCCGCAACTGTCAACGGCTCAAAAACTGCAATTAGATGCCTTGCACAAACAGAATGAGCTTCTACAGCAGAGCTTATGCGATATTTGGAAAAGATGGCCCACACATCAAACGCCTGGAGCGCTCTGTATTTCACACAGGTCAAAAACTTAGGCAAAACATCACAAAGACTTCGCTCCTTAGCTAAAGGACACAGAAATGACTGACACATCACACATTTTCTAGGAAAACATGCACTGGTAGGCTTGTATTTGATGTCGAGCACTCAACATTCCTTTCAAATACTAAGAATTTTATCTTTTCAGTGTTCTAGTTTTTCCTGTTTTCCTCTAAGCATTTTTGTGAGCCTTACTATTTCTGTCTTCTTCTTGGTTTATAAACGCTTTCTCCGTAAATTAGATAAATTAGTAGGCATATAGTTAACAAATTCAAATATTTATCCATGTGGTTAAAACTCAAGGCATGCTAGGGAACACGGTCCAGTTCAACCCTTGGCTGAACCAAGGCTGTCACTGCTATTAATAATTTTAAAACAAAACAATGAGAAGAATTACAACATCTTTCTTCCATTAAGCAGTAAAAAAAGAAACTCATAAACAGCTCCAAACAGCTCTAGCTATTTTAAAGTTTGTTTTCTAAATGGACTTAAAACATGTTTCAGCACTCAGTTACTTAGAATTTAGACACGTTTCTTCAAATTATTTTAAATTAAGACTGATTCTGGGTTCTGTCCTCAGCATTTTTTGACGAGCATCAATTACATTAGCATATATTTTCTTCCCTACATATCATTTTTTCAGATTGAATTTACACATTCAGTAGGTCAGTCACAATTAAAGATATGACCAAATACTTTCAGAAAGCTCTGAAGAGCACTGTCAAGAGCAAGGCTGGCAAAATCAGTTGCTGAAGACCATCTCAACGAGCAGAGATATTCAGAAACCTTTCCAGAAGCTCTGACTGTACAGCAGCTTCACAAAGATCCCACAGGAACTGCCCAGCACCCAAGAGCTTTGAGAATCAGGAGAGATCAGGACTTCAAATGGGGAAAGGTAGCACAAGATCTCCCGAGGCAGCCTGAAAACTGCCAAACCCACTGCTTGTGGGGTCCCACTACAGTGAGTGGGGACTTGTCACAACACGGCCGGAATCTCCAGGATTGCAGAAAGGGTCTCCACAAGTGAGCCTACCTTCATCAGTTCCATTCATTATCGACACACAGTTGTCCCTCACGAAGAAGGGGGAGGCCTGAAAAATCTCCTTCACCTGCAGTTCAAATAAAAGCTACACTCAGAGAAATCATTTTTTCAGCTGGAAAGCAAGTTGGTTTTTTTTTTTTAGAACTCTTGGTTTTACACAACTGCTCCTCTTTCTTGTGCCAAATTCTGATTGCTGCTCACCGCTGTGTTTGAGGTTCAGGGGCCCAAGCAGCATCAGCAGGTGCTCTGTTATGAAAGGTCAGCGATTTACACGCTGGCTCTGCAGTTTGGTGCAGAAACAGGGGTGGATGTGTGAGTTTTCAAGCACGAAGACTGCTCAGAAATGCCATTAACAAAGGATGGACGTGGGTAGGGAAGGGAATCCAGTTTACTTTGCCACAGTTGGTGACTTGCAGGCTATTATATATGCACAGGAGAGGCAGGAGATGGACATCCTCACTTTCAGGAGTGTCCCAGGGAACGGTATTTTTAAGAGGAGGTCCTCTGTTGGAGGTCCTCTATACTATATCCTACATAAGCTAGCAAAGTCCTAGGTTTCCAGAGTCCTCTAAGGTAACAACTGCAGCAGTTCCAGTTGAAATTAGGCATGGAAAAGAACAGGCCAGCTTGCGGGCAGCAGAGAACAATACAGACATTGGTTTCAACCACACCACGTTTCTTCCTTCTAATTATTGCTTAGAAAAGGAGTACAGTCAGTACACCCTTCATAAACTTCTCTGGCAGCCATAAAGTCTAGAACATAACAATTTCATTTATTTTTATAATATTTTAAAATATTAAACATATTTCATATGCCTATAAATACAATTTCCATTATTTCCCATCAATATAAAGGAGCACCCTTGCAGCAGCAGGCTGATAACATGACTAATCAAATAGCAGAGAGCTTTTCTCAAAATAGCAACATCCTGGTCAAAACTACCCACAAACCAAGTAGGAACAAGCCTGCGGTGAGTGTTAGGAGTATCTCGTTACCCTTGTTATGTCGTATATAATCTCCAGGCTTATTTGGAGCTGTCAGCATGCCCCTGTGCTCGTACCCACACAATTTCTCCCTCCATCCCCCTTTCCGATCAGGTGGCTCCGTGCTGCTTTCAGAGTGAAACGTCAGGAATGGCTCACGTACATGAAGATTAAGGAGCATGCACCTTGCACAGAAGGGACCAAATTTTGCTATAAAATTTCTGGAAGGCAAGAAATAGTACCTTATCCAGCAACCTCTGAGCCTTCTCTCCCGGCAGCAACCGTAGGCCAGCTGTGGCTTTCAGTACCAGAGGCGTAAACTTCCACAGCTCCGCAGGAACTTCCTTTTTCGCCACCTCCAAGAGCTCTTTTATTCCCTGGCTGCTCTGTGAGCAAAGAATAAAAAACTCTTTAGATTTCCCTTCCTTGGAAGGGCAAAAGTCTGACTAGAGGTATGATTAACTCTGGAATAATGTGGAACAGAGACAAGCGAATATCATTTTCTCAAGGGCATCAAAATTCTTAAGGCAGAAATAGGAAAAACACCCACTGTGCTTAGTTAACATCACTGCTGAGCAGAAATAGATGCATCCTGCTCCTCTGCACGTCAACCAACTTTTACTGCGGGCTTGTAATCATTTGGAGATATTTCCCCCTACTGAGTGGGTTCAACACACCGCACCACAGCAGAATGTGATTTACAGGGCATATCAAAACCAGGAGGCTTTGGCGCATTTATGTTGCTTTTATAGCACCAGAAAGAAAATTACCTTTTCAACATCATCGGCATATGCGGATAGACCTGGCTTCAGCGCTTTAAACGTCTCGTGGGTTAATTTGGGAGTCTCTGTTGAAAAGCAGCGTTCCAAAATTAAGCAACGGTACAAACAATTTTGCGTACACAAAAAGAAAACCATTATACAAATTACATCATTACGTGCTACTGTAAGCTAAATGAAGCCTCTGTCTAACCAACCATCAATACCCATCCGATCTTTAAATACAGCCCTTGCTATGGAAGTTAGCCCCCCAGAAAACCATTTTTAAAAGTCACAACTGTTTTTCAGGTGCTGGCGTCCACTATGTAT
The DNA here is from genome assembly GCF_000703405.1 of Apaloderma vittatum. Taxonomy (NCBI): domain Eukaryota; kingdom Metazoa; phylum Chordata; class Aves; order Trogoniformes; family Trogonidae; genus Apaloderma; species Apaloderma vittatum. Next base: position 11,784 of record NW_009730497.1, read on the forward strand.
GTATTTTTCACGTGCACTCAATGATCACCAGATGGGTGTAGGTTGTCTTTGAGCCCTTACACCTGCCGCATGTAGCTTTCCAAACCGCACCTGTAACCAAGACCTCGCATTTCAGTGTGCGCTGTTCTTGCTAAACTCAGTTCAGCAAAACTCAGTGGAAGCTTTCCCACCATTTTCTAGGGCGGCAGAGAGAGCCAGACCTACATATTTTGGAAACCTGCAGTACAGACGTTTATGCAAACCTGCAGGCAAGACAAGGTGAGTTTGACAACATCCTCCTCCTGTAGTCAAGTACAGTCCATAAAGTTTCCTGCAATATGTTCTGAAATGGTGTGGAAAGAGAAGGAGGCACAGATTTGGGAGTATGTTGGAAGAAGGAAATCCACGGACTGCCGTTTAACGCCTTTGGTGGCTAAGCCTTACACAAGCCCGTTCTGCAAACCGAAGGTGCTGCCCACAGGCCAATCACACCATAAGCACTGCACAAATAGGAGCTGACAACACCTAAACAAACGAAACTTATGACTCCAGAGGAAAACTGGAGATTTTTGTACACTTCTGTCTCACTTCTCAGTAATACCTACTGTCCAAATGCAATACACAGCAATTTTAACCAAATAGTGAAGTTTTGCCATTTAAATTCAACACTGAAGCCCAGGATGCATTAAACTAGACAATGCAGAGATAAGCAGCTCACTGCCAGGAGTTGGAGACAGCCAACCTCATGGTGAAAATCTGGGAGAATAAGGCAGGGTGAATTTATAATCCTCTCTTCCACCAAGCAGCATGATGAAAAACTGTTCTTCTTCAAGGCAGCACTCTAAAGGTACAGCTGCTATTTAGTTCACATTCTGACATTGGAACATTTTCTCCCTCTTGAATATTTTTGTAATTTCATCCAAACTCACACGCTCGAATCATAATGAACTTCCTGACAGCTCTCTAGAAAGTGCTGTAGCACGTTTGTACAAGTAATCCCCAGTAAAGATTCCTCAATAATCTGCTCCATACGTTACGGAAGAATCAATCTACCATACAACAAGCAGGCCATACCTTTTGGCTGCTGTGTGAATTTAAAAATATGGATGCGAGTTCCTGTGCTTCCTGCATCAAACATAATTCCATAAAAGACTGAGAGATCTGTGGTCTGTGCCTGATGGTTCAGTTTGTCTCCCTGGCTTTCAGCAACTCCTTCTGTTGCTCCCATGATGGGTTTGGAATCTAAGTGCCATTTTATGTATGCAACATAAACAGCTATGCATGTCAAAATCCCAAATGCGAAGAAGCGCTTTGATATCTTCATGGCTTCCATTTATCAGATGTCTTCTTTCTTCCCTTTATCGTACGTTTTACTTCTTGCCCTTCACGTAGTTGTTTTCCACACCATTCCTATATCTAACAGAAAAGATATGTTTTAGTTTGTAAAGTCGCTGAAAGGACCTAAGAATATGTCAGTTATCTGATAAGGGACTTAGAGGAGTAAACTCGATTTGAGCATTAGTTAAAAACCTGTTAATTGGTTTAGATCTGTGATAAAACAGTTGGGTATGATAGTCAAAGTAAGCAGTAAGTCACTGCAACAAACAGCCTGGTAAAAACAAACCCTTATGCACAGAGAGTGACAGACTACTGCTGGCAAGGAAAAGGATTTATGCCAGAAACTCCTTCAGCATCTGGAGTAAGACTGAGGTATCAGCTACTGTCTTCAGTGCCCAAATCTCTCTCAGCTAACCCAGGAAAACTGCAGTTAGATGCTTATACTTATTCCGGTAGGACAGTGTAGAATCCTGCATTCAAAAATCTGGGATTCAGCTGCTAATCTCTTCTAAAACTGGCCCTAGCAGCAAAATCCCTCTCTCCCATGTTGCTTGTCTCAACCATCAAATGTCTCCATGGCTGCAGGATGCCTACAAGACCACACTCTTCTCCCAGCGATTCAGAAGGGACACATCCATCCTCCTTCAGCATGTCATCGAGATCTACAGCTAATTTAAAGACACAAAGCTGCATAAATCTTCTTTCCCACACTGTTACTGAGGTCAGAAAAGGAACAGAGTCTAGAGAAGCTAAACGAAGCAACTGAGCTGGGAAGGGACCTCAAAGCTCTCTCAGGTATGGGGACCCACCATGTTGCTCAGGGCTACATCCAATTCCACTGTGAAAACCTCTAAGGATGGAGAGCCCACAACTGCTCTCGACAACCCGAATCACAGAATCACAGAATCATCCAGGTTGGAAAAGACCCTTGGGATCATCGAGTCCAACTATTAACCCTACTTGCAAGTTCACCCCTAGACCATATCACGCAACACCACATCCAAGCGATGCTTAAACACATCCAGGGATGGCGACTCAACCACCTCCCTGGGCAGCCTTTTCCAATACCCCACAACTCTTTCCGTGAAGCACTTCTTCCTAGTGTCTAGTCTAAACCTACCCTGTTTAAGCTTGAAGTTCTGTCACTAAATACCCAAGAAAAGAGGCCAGCACCAACCTCTCCACAATATCCTTTCAGTAGTTGTAGAGAGTGATGAGTTGCAGAGAGTGATGAGTTGCAGAGAGTGATGATACAGCTCTCTTCATTCCTTGCCCATGGTGGGGTGGCTGGAACTAGATGTTCTTTAAGGTCCCTTCCAACTCTAACAATTCAGTGATTCTATGATTCATTAGCTCCTGGGTGGTGAAGGAGGTCCCGAAAGACTGGACGAGGACAATTTAAAATCAGTGTTCAAAAGGCAAGATGGAAATTCCAAGGAATTAAGAGTAGCCTCTCCAGCTCCAACACCAGGAAAGAACCACAGGGAAGCACAATGCAAGCACTCAGGCACCATCTCCCAGATGATAAAAAAGCCCCACACCAGTCAGTGGTGATTTTTGGGGAGCGAGTCACATTTTATCTTTCCTTTTCTGATAGTGTAATTACAAAGAGAGAGCAAAGCAGCTGATGAAGCTGGCTTGAACAAGGTTTTGACATGCATATATATATATGTGTGTGTATATATATGTGTGTGTGTATTATATACATATCTATATATACATACATGTATCTCTCTCTATATATACACATGTATCTATAGACACACACATGCATTTATATATATATATGTCTCTATCTATAGATACACACGCACATGTATCTCTATATATAGATGCGAATCCGGGAGGCGTACAGAAGGTGAGAGGGGAAGGAATTTAAATCCAAGGTGATTAGGATGCATCGTCAGAACGATGGGTAAGACAAAATCTTGTAAAAATGGAGGGAAGCAAAACCACAAGCACAAAGACACACTAAGGGATAGGTGTGGGGGGAGGAATTGCCATGAAAGAGAAGGCGGGAAGCTGGCACTGCAACCGGTTCCTCAATAAATACATCAAT
>NW_009730498.1:0-11672 GCF_000703405.1 Apaloderma vittatum
TGGAGCAGGTTGGCTGGTGGGACTTTGTGACACCGCAGGGAACTCACGCCGGAGCAGTTTCCCTGAAGGACTGCACCTCAGACTCACGAGGGGTGGGCTGCCCCTCGTGACGTGTCTCCCGTTGGGCCGTTTGTGACCCTTCGTGGGACGACTCACGCTGGAGAAGAGAGTGTGAAGCTTGTCTCTCATGAGAGGGACCCTACAATGACCCTGGGGAAGAGTGAAGAGTCCTCCTCCGGAGTGAAGAAGTGGTGGGACTAACATTGACCGTAACCCCATTCCCTGCCTCCTTGTGCCGCTCAGGGGGATGAGGTGGAGAAACTGGGACTGATGTTGAGCCCGGGAAGAAGGGAGGGATGGGAGGAAGGTGTTTTCTTTTAAGATCTGTTTGTTTTTCTTGTTTCTCACTACTCTTCTCTGATTTGTTCTTTTAATAAATCTAACTAGTTTCCCCAAAAATCGAGCCTGTTTTGCCCAGGACAGTAAATGCCAGTGATCTCCCTGTCTTTATCTCAAACCTTGAACCCTTTGATATATTTTCTCCTCGTCTTGAGCAGAGAAGGGAGGGTGAGAGAGCATTTGTGTGGGTACTTGGTCACCGGCCAGGGTCAAACCACAAGACCTGCTTCTTGGATGAAGGAAAGACTGTGGATGTTGTCCCCCTGACTTTATTAAAGCATTTGACACACCTTTGAGAGATGTTTGCTATATATATATAAAGACATTTAAAAAGTATTAATCTAAGGTTTGATTCTCAATATCAAGGTACAAAGAGGTACTGTGAATGAAAGAACAAGACATTGGGTTATAAGAAGAAATGAACACCGTCATGCGATAAATGAAATACGCTGCGTTTGTTGTGTCTGTGGCATTTTATGAAATTTACCTGAAGAAGCCAGACTACGTACATAGTAAAATGCAATGAGACCAATAGTGCGAAAAACACAACGTGAGCCTGTATATTACCCTGGGGTTTAAAAGATGAAATGTAGGTATGAGAAAAACCTGTGAAAACTCAAATGGCAAAATCCCCATGCACTGGAAGAGATGATGGTGATGTATGGGTTATCACGTAATATTTTGAGAAGCCTGTAAAGAATACTTTAGACTTCAGGGACTTGTCAAACTTCTCTGCTTTGACCTGCCATGTATGTGTGTGCACACACGTGAAACAATCATTTTAAGGACTCCTTCTCCTTAGTATTATCCACCATTTATAAGAGACCATTTTCCAGTAACTTCTTGTTGCAGCTACCTCTAACACTGTTTGCAGTATCTCTGCAGCAGCCTGTTGGGCTTAATTAGGAAATGGCCAAACTATTGAGTACATGGGAGTCCTTCACAAGTACCTTGTGTTTATGAAAGTCTCTGAGCACCTGATACCCATGTAGCAGTGATACTTGGAGAATATTTGGATTAGCAGGTCCAAATTCAGACAGAAGAAAAATACCATTCGTCTCCAGATTATTGCATTGGTTTATGTCAGGTGGAATTATGGGCTGCTGTACGTTCTGCTGGTCTCTCTAACCTGGCACCAAAGTATCCAGGCATGAGAAGTGGATTTTCTCATGCCTCATGTGATGACTGGTTTCAGTGACTATGTCCTTGAGGGTCTGTTTATGACTACTCTGTCTTTGGTTTATCTTGTCACACAGCCATAGAAATACAATTAATAGAAGAGCTTTTATAATGCTTGTTTAACAACTTTGATTTAGAGCTTCTTTACTAGTCTGAAGCACAGATTTATACTGTGCAAGTCCCAAATAATTTCTAATGAATGCTAGTGAAAAATTAAAAGAAAAATGTTAATAGAAGAATGTAAATAAACAGAAGACACATGTTTCAAGGTGGCAGTGACTTCAGGGTCATGGATTTCTATTGAAATTTTGCCATTCCTTTGAGAGTGAGCTTCTGAGAACCACAGAGCCCCCGGCCCCAAGGACAAGTGCGATGCAAAAGGCATCCAAAGGAGAGTACGGCGCTGCACCAATGTTGGCTCCTGGAGAACTTTCAGATTTGGCCCTGCCCTGGCCCATGACCCCGTAGTCATGAGTTCTGACTGAAATTTGGCTGCTACTTTGAGGACTCGGAGTTGTCCTTGGGGCTAGGCACTCTGTGATTCTTGGATGCCCAGCCCTCAAAGTCACGGCAAAATTTCCGTCAAAATTCATGACCGTGGGGTCATGAAAAGAGTTGAAATTCAAAATTTCTCAAAAAGACAGTGTTAGTGCAGCACCATGCTCTCCTTTGGATGCCTTCTGCATCGCAGTTGTCCTTGGGGCTGGGGGCTCTTTTTGCATTTCATTAAAATCTTTTTTAATTCACATCCTTAACCCTGCGTGGTAATGGTTCGGTGCATTACCCTGTTTATTTTCTTTGCTGCTTGAAACTAGAGCATAGTACACTTGTTGTTTTCACTCAATGCATTACTTGATTGCCCAGGTGGTGCATGGGGACAGCTGTGCCTGTGGGGAAGGGAGGTTGGGTCAGGTGATCCCAATGGACTAATCATGGTATTCCCCCCATGGTGCCTAGGATATAAGGGCTCCTGGGAAGACCTCCAGGAATCTTTTGGTGGCTGCTGTACTGGGAGAATTGATGTAGGCTGTTACTCGTTTCTGTTGTGTTCCCACACTGCAGGGGAGCCCCGTGCCACAGGACAGGTTGTCTTTCTCTGCTCCACTACCCTGGTGGCAGTGGCACAACTTCTTTTCTGTTTCTCTTGGGGTGTCCTAGGGCTGTCAGTTGTGCTAGTCCTGCTCAGTTAGAGGTTTCCCATTCAGGAGAAGGGGATCGAGTCCCAAGAGTTTGTGGGCATTTGTTGTTTCTGGCAAGGATCAAGCTCTTTGTGGGATTGCTTGTTCTCAAGGACCTGGCAGTGTTTGGTGGGTGATAATGAGACATTGTGAGGTTTCACGTTTGCTATAAGGAAACTTAAATCTGGGTGAGATTATCTGATTTATATCTTCATAATATGAATCGTAACATAATGATGACAGTGTTGACTGTGTTTCAGGAAAATGTAATGATGTTGACCAAACAAGTCTCACGACGTGACACCTGATAACTTCCTGCAAGTGAACTTGCCACCTTTATCGTATCTTCTCCCATGCCCTGAGAGATTGCTGTGACAGATGGAACCCACAATGATGACCCCAGGTAGTTAAAGTTTTCTCTGTATATTAATATTTAGAAGCTCATTTTGTCCAATGTAAATGATACGGAATAAGGGGTGCAATGTACCATTGACAGCTAAATGGAACCAATTCTGTTCAATGCTTTTTACTTTTGAGCTCAGTCTTTTCTGAGAGGCTGCACTTTCTGCATTAGCAGTATGTTTATGCAGACAGTGCCTGCTCCTCGCAAAGATAATGCCTGGTGCTGACTGTCAGTTCCAGAGGTGGGGATCCTGAAGGGCTCTGGCTGACACTTATTCCTGTATCAACCAGTGTCATTTCTGGGTCTTGCATGCCACCGTGGGCTTGCTGGGAAGTTACAGGGCTAACAAGGCAGTAGCAGTTTGCCCTTCTTAGGATGGGTGGACAGATCAGCCAACCAACAGTAGTATTTCATTTGCATTTCAAGAGTGTTCCATATGTCCTATTAGGTATAAAGCTGATGAATCATGGGGTTTAATGCCTCTTCTTTGATGGCTGGAATGTGAGGAAGTCTCCATGTCTTTTTTTTACCTTCGACGCTCACCCTGTGTTCCTCAGTCCGGCACCCCGTTTTGTGTGGCGGTGCCCCTTTTGACTTATAGTAACATGGTGTTGCCACTTGTCGCATCACCTTGTCTCCTGTTGCATAGTGTAATGTAGCGTCACCTCTTGTTGCGTAGTGTAGCATGGCCTCTTGTTGTGTAGTGTAACATAGCGACATCTCTTGTTGCATAGCATCGCCTTTTGTCACGTAGATTTGCTTCCGAGAACCATAGACACAGAGTCCCCAGCCCCAAGGACAAATACAATGCAAAAGGCATCCAAAGGAGAGCACAGCACTGCACCAACATTGGCTCATTGAGCACTTTTGAATTTGGCCCCCCGTGACCCCGTGGTCATGAATTTTTCAGGAAAATTTGTTGCTAGTGTTCCGAGATGGAGGGAGCCACCAAGCCCAAGGACAACTGGGGTTCTAATGGGATCCACAGGAGAATTCAGCACTGCACTTCCCTCCCAATGATACCTGTCATATCTCAGAACTCTTATTAGAATTAATGTTAAGTTTAAATGGCTTGATGTTACATAGAGGTAGAGGATTCTGCTACCATGTGAATGGCCCATCTTAGGAAGTTCTTCAGGAGTCAATGTTGGTTTAGTTCTCTGATCCTCTTGACAGTTCTTTTGCATCCAAGTTGTCCTTAGATCTGGTCAGAACCTTAATCCTAGTTGTATTGGCAAATTTTACCTAGAAGCAAATTACCTAACTCTGACCATAAGTTTTTTTAATGATGAACTCCATCTTATATAAAACATAGCAGAGCAATATAGCACGGAGAAACTACTAGTGGTACTAGTGTCTAGATGTGCTCTGCCAGAAGTAGAAATGAGAAAGTTCAATACTTTTCCATTGAAACATTGAAAAGAGTTAATATAATAGGGACAAGAATGGGTGCAGACAGGAAATTGACTGGCTAGCTCTTGGCTTAGGATAGTTACAGCCCCCTTTGCATTTCCCACAAATGCAATGACATCTTCACTCCCACCTTTCTCACTCGGAACAAGTGACCGTGTTTATCGTTCATCAGGCCATGGTGTGTGAAGCTTTGCTCTTCCCTCTTAACCACCTGTACTTTCAAATATTTGTGGTTCACTATTGTGCTCTATGAGCTCTAACAGTCTAAAATGTATAGTTTTGCTGCTTCATCACTGTAATTTTGGGGCTGTGGTTTATGAACAAACAGCCTTCTTTCGTTTATGCCACCTTGTAAAATATCTGAGAACATCGGGCTTGATAGAACACAGATATTATCTGTTAATGTCATTATTTTACTATTTCATAAATAGGATGACTATTATTCAGAACATACATATTGACTATTGTTAAGAATATATTGTCTGTTTGCTCTTCTATTGTTATTTGAAACAATTCCCAAAGTCATTAAGGTATCCTTATCCACCTACAGACTGTGGAAATTTTGGATTAATATGATGCAAGGACTACAAGTGCTGGGTCACATGAAACTTTTTTACTTTCAAAAGAACCTTGTGTTACTGCAGGCAGTGATTCAAGCCTTGTCTTAACAGGCAAGAAATGACGAGTGAGTTAATAGCACGGAATTCCCATGCTGAAAGACAGCAGGGACTGTTCAGTGCAGGTGCAAAATTCTGGGGGCTTGAGGCACATAATGTCAATTCTCTTAGGTAGTTGTCTTCTAACACTGCTATTATTTCAGGTGCTTATTGCTATTTACATGGAAAAACATTGCCATTATTTCATCATCTGGCCACTTCAAAGAACTCTCTAGAACTTAGATAATACTTAAAAAAAATTACATGGATTATTGAATTAAATCAAACTGATTTGTTGGCTTGAAGGGAGGGAGGTGAGAAAAAGAACCTTATTGCTATTATTCAGCAAGTTTATTATAGATTATTCACAAAACAAAAATTACATGCTTTGTTTGCATGCTGTGTGGCAAACTTGAAACCAGAAGTGTTTACATGCGCCGCACACATACACTTTGGGGTTTTAATAGCTGGCTCACTAGAGATTAAAGGCAGAAATATGACATTTTATTAAAGCAAACATATCAATATGCCTACCATGATAAAATGATCTAGTTTCCTTCAGACACAAAAGTTTCTGTTCAGTTATACCTTTGAAATTCCTCGAGGGCACCCTATTATTCACTTTCCTCAGCAGAGAGCAGCTACAAATGGTTTCCAGTTTTCAAAGAGTGTTGCCTGGTCATTTTTTACTGTCAAAATGAAGAAAAGCATAAAAGTTAAGTCAATAAAGTAATATGAAATGCTTAATATAAAAATTCAGGAATGAATGATTAACCATTGAAAACTTACAGTAGCTATTTCAGCCAGGAAAAAAAAACGAACAACTTTTCCCTTGAAACGTATTAACACTCCTTGTAAACAATATTCTTTCTTGAAATATATGACCTTTCCTAATGCTTTCCATACACACGGCATTTTTCTTACATTCACTTTACTTTCACTGATACGCAGCTCCGTTCCTCAGGAAAGGGCGTTTAGAGCCCCTTCCTCTGATGCACTAAAAAAATTGTGTTCTCTTATTCCATTCCCCTTCACAAATACACCCAACCTTCTGCTTTAGATCTTAAAATCCTTTCCTCATCTGACTCACATGACCTGTTATAGCTGCTGACATGCCACCACCACTCCAGCCACAGTCAAGTGCTGAGCAGAAAATTGATCTCACTGGAGCGGGTGATAGCTACACTTAGGTACAGCACGTGAAATAACACACTTCTCTGCTGCGTTTATCAAAACCGTACATTTAAAAATCACACAATTATCTCAACATCTAAGCCTTAATCAAAGACAGGGTGACTGCTTACACTGAGCGCTGCCTGCACGTCCCGCTGCACAGAAGGTGGGGAACATCGTCGAATTTTAAGGAAAACAGCAACTCTCTCTTTCATAGGTTTGCTCAGCCACCAACTTTTCCTCAAGTGGTGAACGTGAAGGCAAGATGTTGTGCAGGAGAAAAAAAAAAATCGTATGAAAGCTGTCTGTATTTGTGCATTCTAGACGGCCCAATGTATTGAGCTAAAGCTCCAAAAAGCCAGTTTTAGGAGTTCACGCAGGGTCAGAACCCCAGACTCCAGAGGCTCGATAGTGACAACACAAACCAAAGGCGATTTGTAGCTTGCCTGAAGCAATTACATCGTTAGAAAGAGTTTATGACTAAAATGATTCAAACATACAAGTGGAATTAGAAGGTGAATTTCATGTGTACTGGATTTTGCATAAAGCACGCTTGAGTTGGATCACCACCAGAGTTTTGGGGAAGGCAACATTATAGAGAAACACTGCCAAGGAAAGTCAAGGTGGCCATGATCTGGAAAAATAAACCCAAAAATAGTAAGTAATATCGCCACTGAATCAAAATCCTTCAGCTGGGAAAACCCTCTCTAAGAAGCACAGCAGATCTCAGCTCAGATAATTCAGGTGACTAACACACGCAGATCCACTTTTAGGTGCAGCAGCTCTAAAAGGCTGAGAGATACAAATTGTAAGAATGGGGTCCATTGTATATATAATCCAAAAGGATAACTTTATTCAGACTTTAGACAGGTGTCTAAATAGAGAGACAGATACAGACATATCCTAATAAAATTTCTAGTTATCCGGGAAACTGGAATTCTCGCTTCACTAACTGTCTGTGGAAGGCAGTGAGTCTATGTTAAAAAATACATAAATCAGAAATCCTAAGTCACATATCAAGATATAGTTTTTGGAATACCGCATAAAATACAGGGAACCATGGGATTCTATCTTTAGTGCATGGCCTGAAGCCATCCCAAAATAGTTGATCACAAGTCTTGCTCACGCATATCAATAAACAACTTGAACAACCTTCCTGAAGTGGTGCTCAAATGGTGCTCTGAAGAATGGGAGGATACTTCTGCATTCTTCCCTGTACCACAACAAGTGGTCATAGGAACGTCATCTAACACCAGGTGTACAGCAGTCAATGAACTCTGCTTTAACAGGCTAAAGCAAGGCCAAAAGCAGACCTTGTTTCTTTGTTACAAACCTTTATGAAAGTAGGCTGTTAAGCAGATCTTTCCAGATTACAATTTTAAAATCAGAAAACCAAAAATATGACTAACGTATATTGCATTTGAAGTCACGTTTCAAGTTAAGATGGTAAAATCCACATTGTAACTGATGCATCCTTTGATCTAGTGCTGTAATGTTACAGCATTTACTCTATTGATCATAGAAATACACACTTTGCATATACTCTGATTTCAGTTAGAAATAGTAGGAACATCTGGTATTAAAAGCTACAAAAGGCTTCTCAGTTTTCATGGCCTGACATAATTAAAGATTACTGCTTCCTCAAAAAAGGACTGAAACTGTGGGTTTTAGGTGTTTATTATTGGTTATCCTGATAAAGCTCTTTATCAACTGGTCTTAGTGAGAACCAGTGTGACTGCTCGGAGTAGCCAATGATTTCAGATTTCTTCTTAAAGAAAGAAAAGGATCCCACCTGTGAAGTAGACACTGAATTAGAGTAAGTGGGATTGGATAATTTATACAGTAAAAGAGTGAGAAACTCAGACATATGTATCACTTAAACTTCACAAAATTTAATAAAGCTTTAAGCTGGAAGGTGATCTAGACCACTACACACAGATGGATGTTTGCAACAGAGGAAGCTCCAGAAGCAAAACCCAGGATGTGGTAGGGAGGCAAATAGACAAAACAATAATAAAAAGTAAGGCAGATTTAGCAGCGATGTGTGGCATTAATGAATTATGTATGGTCTCTGAGGGGAATGGAATAAGATTGTACGAGACTTGCTAATGAAGTCATATGAAAACTTAAAGGCAAACCAGAGATTAAGGATCAGATAAAACTAGGTGTGATGTAGACCCGTGCACCGGAGCTCATCGTCCAAAGATCCTCTTATAGACAGTAAGCATTTAGCCATGAAGTAGCAGCACAATTTCACAAAAACACATCTTGTCATAGTTCTTACTGTAATTTCTTCTCTTTACACAATATAGTAGAAGTGCCCAGCCCACAGATGTGACAAAATAACCATGTTCAAAAGTAGCTTCTGTACCTTTACTCATCTTCTTCAAGACATGTTAAATGCTGTATACGCTGAAAAAGATATAAGACTAGGAACCAATGTCCATCAACCATTTCTGAAAATTTTCTACTTAGACTTCTTTATCCTGTATGAAATCTATTGCTTGGACATGAGTACTCATGATCATTTTGCGTGTGTGTTTTTTATTAAACGCATTCTTTTTTCTGGGTGAGGCTTCATTGAGTTCTAGCTAAAATTACATCTCTTAAACCATATTGTTGGCCTCTAATTTATGTCCACAAATTTAATTCTTACAGGACATTTTCCTTACGAAGGGACATTAGAGAAATAAGAAGCTTCCTATACTGACAAAAAATATGTCAGATCTGCTGCGGTGTATTTGATAGGATTTCTTGTGGTAAGCAGCAGAAACTTTTTATATTTGAATTGTATTTGAATTGTAGTCCACTGCCAACCAGGCCACATCCATCTTTGAAAACAACAGCACTAGTTCTACTGTTGTCTAAATCAAAATGGAGCTGTCACAGAATACTTCTGAAGATTGTTTTATCCTTAGGTATTTACTGCAACCAACATATGCTCCCCAGTGCATTCTCTATATACTTACTGTTATTTGGCAGATGGCTGTTCCCAAGAATGGCAAGAGTTTGAATAGTTTGTCCGTGTGTGGGCTTCCTCTCCCCCTCCCCTTCCCTCCCCTCCTATTCTTTATGATGACACACCTTTACACTGTATGTACCATTTGGTATAAAAGCCCCAAATCTTGGAGTACTGTTTGAACTTTTATCATTTTCAAGCCAATCTCAAGGTTTGGGAGGGTATGGACTGATATGTAGATTCAGACTGTGTAGCATTGGCAGGGATGTTGCACTGCAGTAGATGCTACGTATGTCAAGGCAGCCCTGAATAGCTAATAACGGGAGAAATCCATGTAAGAAACTTTTAGGACCTGAATAAAATTCTCCTAAAACATTTTTGAAGTTCATACAGCACAGCTCAATCTTGATAAGTGCCATTTTAGCTTGTCTTCTATGCATTAATTAAAGATTTATATTCTTTGCCTCTGCAGTAAATCATGAGGCTCAATTCAGAAAGAACACGAGTTCTTTCTCAATATTCGGTGGAATATCCCTGTTTTAACACACATTTGAGATGAGAAGCAAATCTCTAACACATAGGATATACCAGTTACTGAACCATACTAACCTTAAGCATAGCCTATTGCATTCCTTCTTTTATATACTTCCCAACCACAGCAGAAGCACTTGTAATGGAAGAGAACGTTCACAAACTGAAACATCTCAGGTGGAAGCATAATTTTACATGGTGATCCTCTACTCTAAGCTCAGCCATATAAAGCCTAAGAGAAACTGCTTATTTTCCATGAATATTCAGTTCACCGACTTCTGTAGAAAAATCATCTCGAGCCATCCAGATAAAGGGTGACATCTTGATCACGTATTGACACGTTACATTGAATCCCATCTTCTCAAATCATAAATGAAAAGAGTGGCTGCGTTCCATAGTCTCTGAATTCTTTCAAGACAGCTCAGCAATCTCCGAGTGAAAGGTAGGATAAATTATTACAGGAGGCTTCTCAGCATGGCTGCTCTAAATCAAATGCTCTCAAACAATTTTTAACTTTGTTTGATTTGCACTCAGTGTCTGTGGTTTTTGCTGACCTATAGCACAGGCTCTCCTTGACTTCCATTCCTTTCTTTTTTTCAGTATCTCTGCTCATAAACTTTTATTTTCCCAACATCACGTACATGTAGGAATATAAAAAAACCCCCAAACTAGATCCAATGGCTTGGTGACTTGTATTTTATAGTTGCCTGAAAAAACCCACCAAGCTAGTAAGCGTGGCAGGAGCCTAAAAGAAATGAGAAAAAGACAGGAAGTTCAATAATCTTTTAAGAAGTAAAAATATGATGTTTGGTCTAAGTATTTTCCCTAAGGTGTTTTATTTTTGTAAGAGACACATCACACAAACTCTATCTAATGGCTCCTACAACAAGCTTTGTAAGAGTAATGACTATAACTTTAAAAGCTGTGCAGAGAGGAGACTTGAGCGTAAAAGAGAAAAAAAGGAGTAGAAATATTAATGAAGAGAAATAAATGACAGTGAAAAAGAAGACAACACAGACACAAGGGGAAATCATGCAAATTAAGAAAAGGGATAGTGAAAATAAACAAATGAATCCTCAGTAAATGCTGACAGTATTAATTGGGATTGCTGCTGGAATAGTGCCTAGGGTGTCCAGTGCAGGGTCTCATTGCATTATGCACAGCATTGCATTGCATGAACAAGTAGCAGACACGGATGACACACAACTATCTTGAGAGTGTGCAACAGGTGGATATGTGGACAAGCAGAGATAAGGAGAGGGAACACACGGTAACAGGGAAGACAGACTTGTCCATAAGCCTCGACACTTTCTCATAACAGCATTAGGACACCGTTTCTTAAAATGCCTTTGAAGTTAGTGAGAGAAGGCAACACTGGCCTTGTTACCACAATCGGAGATGCAAGTTAAAAGTATGCATGTGTATTGGGTTGGCCTGGCCAGATTTTGGTGGCGGCAGGAGGGGAGCTTCAGGGTGGCTTCTGCAAGAAGCTGCTAGAAGTTTCCCGAGTTTGATAGTGCCAATGCCAGCCAGCTCCAAAGAGGGACCTGCCGCTGCACCAAGGCTGAGCCTGTCAGTAAAGTGATAGGAGAGGAACGCCTCTGCGAAAAAAAAAGAACGGGGGAAAAAGAACTGCGCCATTCACAGCTGGCACAGAGGTGGAGGAGTGAGAACATGTAGACACACCAAGGTCAGTGAAGAAGGAGAGTGGGGAGGATGAGCTCCAGGAGCCAGAGCAGAGAGTACCCCAGGTCGTGGCGAAGACCATGGTGAAGCGAGTT
>NW_009730499.1:0-4030 GCF_000703405.1 Apaloderma vittatum
AGGTGGGGTGGACCCGGTGCAGCGGAGTTGGCTGCTGCCCCGAAGTCACCCCCCTGGGAGGCGAGGGGAGGGTCCCGGTCCCCCTCCGGGAGCCGCCGGGTGCAGCGGAGCGCGGCCCTTCCCGCGGGGTGGGAGGGAGGAGGAATCGTGCAGGACCCGGCACTCAGATGGACTTTCCTGACCCTCTTCCCCCGCATCCCCCAAATAAGTAATTAATTAAATAAAGCTCGGGGAGTCGGAGGGCAGTGAGTTGAGGGTGGTGGGGAAGAAGTCTGTGCTTGTTTTCCTTTCGCTGCCCAGGGCCGAGAGCGCGAATGATGGGATGCTGTGGCTGAACAGCGTTTTCTGGATTTTTTGTATGTCATGATGCACACGGTTGGTTGTAGGTAGTGTAGTAACTGTATCCCAATAGTTCCCTGTCGAAGGGTTGTTATGGCAGCAGCACTTCCCCCTTCTTTTATTTAGCATCTCTGGCTCAGAGTAATGTTAAAGACCTGGAAACTGCCTTTAAAAAAAAAAAAAGAGGAAGAAAAAAGAGCAACCTCTTGCCTCTTTGCCAAATAGCCAACAAGTACAAATACAAGATTCACACTAAGTCTTCAGTCCCTTCTCCAGAAGCTGGTGCTGTGATGACACTTAAGACCGAAGCAGGCTGAGGGAAAAGGTCTTTTTTTGGTTTCGTTTTTGTTTTTTCCCCATAATTCCTGCTCTTTGTTAAATTTTGTTGGAGTTTTGCTTGGTTTTGCATTGTGGGTTTTTGTTGTTTTTTTTTTTCACGTGTTTCACTTTTAATTTTTCCTAGTATTGTTTCTCACACAGGACTGCATTACTCTGGGTAAAGAAATTCAAGCAGTTCTACATACAAGTAATGCACAACATTTATCAGAAGGGAAAGCTCATAAGTCTGTAGATTTAGCTTTTCTGTATAATTTACAAGATGATTTCTCTTGCAATACAGAGAGAAATCTGCGTGAGCTTCATCAGAAAGATTTCATCACATCCTAACTGCCACAGCTGGTGGCAATCTGAAACAATAGGATTAAAAGGTTATTATGGAAATAAGTTTCTCTGTTACCTGTAATGATCAGCATGTTCTCAGTCAAACCACAAATAGCTGTAAGGAACACATTCTGATCCTGATTTCAGTTTAGTCAGTAGTGTTTTTCAGAAACGGAGTTTAAGCCATGAAGCCTTCAATGAGCACGGATGGTAAAAAGCCATGAAATTGGTAGAAGGCTATGTTATTTTGCAGTTTTTACTCTGTACTTGTATAGGTACCATTTGTTGTCTTCAACAGGAGTTTGCCTAAGTAGAGGTTGTACAGTAAACGATAAACACAGAAGGATTTTGTCCTGGAAGCTCCCGCATTTTATTTCCAGCAGAATGTTTGCAGACTGATATTGATATTGCAGGATGAAATGTTATTGGATTGTGATACCTTGTTTCCAATTGTACATTTTGAAATAACTTTGGCTTATCGGTAGGAAAGCAACACGACTATGTAACTGTTCATTTAAGAATGAAAAAATGCTGTCCCAGGGTGACTCATATGTTGAAATAGACTAGATTCAGGTTAAATAGGTGAACTAAAATAATGTGGTGTAAGTGATCTGTAACTAATTTTCATCACTTATAATGAAAACAGGCACTCTTGTTAGCTTCAAATTGGAATAGAGGGGTGTTGGAAGAGAGATGAAGAACAGCAAAATATGTATTTTTAATGACAAACTACATCCTTGAATAAAGCTCAGAATTTCTGAGGGAATATAAACACATTTCTTAGTATAACTGGTCATGATTCTGATCGCAGCTAAATCAGTATGATGTGCTCCCCAGGCACTGCTGTGAGCAGAATCAGACATCTCTGCTAACCATTTTTGAGGAGCCAGGACGTGAAAAGATCATTTGTATTTTTTCCCCATTGGTGTAGCTGGAAGGATTTATTTTGTTTCTTGTATGGAATATTCCACGCTTTACCCTTCCAAGCTGTGCTCAAGCCTACAGTTCTTACCTGCCCAGACAGCTCAGCTGAGGTAATTCTTGTGAGAAACAAGAATGTATGTACACCTAGGGGCAGTTTTATTGGGACCATCTAGTTAAATAATGGTCATGTGTGTTGGAAAAAGGGTTTGACTTTGAATGTTTTTTCATATCTGCTACCACTAATATTTCATTTTAGGTGGTGGGAATAGCATGTTTCTTAAAATGGCATTATTTGCTTTATAGTTCTGATATATCTGCTCTGGAGAGCAGATGTTTCCAACTTTCGTGATTTAAAAATATCCTCAGTGATTTAAAAATAACCTAAAATTGTAATGAAGAAAAGGCAAATTTCGTCACTCTGAAATGGGTTACAGCTGAAATTATTTGATACAAATGAGTCAACAGATTGCGCTTATTTGACATTAGACAGAGGTAAAAAGGAACACAAAAAAAAAAAGCTAGAGGAACTGTCATCATAGGAAAATATGCAGTATAAACCCTGAAAGACTGCTGCAAAAATTACCCAAGAGGTTCCAACTTTAAGGGTCTGACTCCTTTATGGGAATCAAATGAAAAAAAAAGCTCCTTTAACTTCAGTAAGCATTAGTAGCTGGAGCATATTCAAAGAAGAGGAATGAGTAAGGCTAATTAAATTACATACCACAAGAATTCTGACAGATAGTTACTAAAACCAGATTGGAACTGTACCGGTTTTCTTTGGTTAAGAGGAAGTCCTGACTCCACCAAAACTGAACTGTAGTCTTGCCATTGATTTCACTGAGGCCAAACTGTCACCCTGAGAACTATGTTTCAAGTGACTTTTGAAATATGTTGCATGTTATATTTAATCTGGTTTTAATTTGTGTGATATTCTCTTAAAATTAGGTTACCTTTGCCAAGTTTGAGTTATTAATTAGTTATTAGCAATCATTTTCCCTTTCCTATTACATTTTTTTAAATGTCAGTTTTTCAGAAAAGGCAAGAAATACAAAATAGTCTTCCTGTAAGAGTGCACTCATGAGCTGAATAATTCAAAGCCTGTGCTGTCATTGTACAATCACATTTTTAATATGATGCTGTCAAAGTCAGAAAAAAAGAAAATCAAATGTGACATCATAGAAGACAATGTATATAGCTGACATGACATCCGAATGTTTTAATTTCCCTACTCTATATTTACTGGTTAATGAAGATAGACTTTACTTTCTTTCCTCTGAGGAATGCAACATATTAAATGTTTAGAAAAAATGATGAATATATTTTCTCTTAAAAGAGATATATCTCTTGTGAAGAAGCGTCCCTAATGTAAAGGAAATTAAACTGTAAAGGAGACAATTTAAAGCTTTCACCGGGAAACAGAGAACGGAGATAATTTGTAGTTAATGAGAAAAACTATTGTCATGTTTTCTAGAATATGGTAGGTATGGTTTTGACAAAGGAAAATTTATTAACTGTTTCTAACTATGTATGTACTTCTGTATAAAAAAAAAAAAAGACTTTAACCTTCAAGAAACAGTAATTTCTCTGGTGCCTTCCTGCCATTTTTCCTCCTAAACTCATAGAAGCATAGGATGTCTTGAGGTGGAAGGAAACTTAGAGATCATCTAACCCAACCTCCCTGCCATGGGCAGGGACGCCTCTCAACTAGATCAGGCTACTCAAGGCCTCATCCAACCTGGGCTTGAACACCTCCAGGGAGGGGGCAGCCACAACAACTCTGGACAATTTATTACAGAGTCTTACTACCCTCGTACTGAAGAATTTTTTCCTAAGATCCAATCTAAATCTATTCTCCTTCAACTTAAACCCATTTCCCCTTGTCCTGTTGCTGGACACTCTTGTAAAAAGTCTCTCCCCAGCCTTCCTGTAGGTTCCCTTCAGGTATTGGAAGGCAGTTACAAGGTGCCCCTGGAGTCTTCTCTTTCCAAAACTGGACAATCTCAGTTCCCTGAGCCTATCCTCGAAGCAGAGGATCTCCAGCCCCTGGATATCTTTGTGACCCTCCTCTGAACTCATTCCAACAGATCTATGTCCCTCTTATGGTGGG
>NW_009730499.1:4129-15355 GCF_000703405.1 Apaloderma vittatum
ATGGGGTTGGCCTTCTGGGCTGCATGAGCGCACTGCCGGCTCATGTTGAGCTTCTCGTCTATCAACACCCCCAAATCCTTCTCTTCAGGTCTACTTTCAACCCACTCTGTGCCCAGTTTGTATTTGTGCCTGGGATTAGCCCAGCCCAGGTGCAGGACCTTGCATTTAGACTTGTTGAAGCTCATGCAGTTTGCACTGGCCCATTTCTCAAGCCTGTCAAGGTCCCACTGGATGGCATCTCTTCCCTCAAGTGAGTCCACGGCACCACACAGTTGGTGTTGTCAGCAAACTTACTGAGGGTGCACTCAGTGCTGTTGTCTATGTCACTGACAAAGATGTTGAATAGCACTGGACCCAGAACAGACCCCTGAGGAACACCGCTTGTCACTGGTCTCATGTGGACATTGAGCCACAACTCTTTGAGTGTGACCATCCAACCATTTCCTTATCCACTGACCGGTCCATCTGTCAAATCCGTGTCTCTCCGAGTTATAGACAAGGATGTCGTGTGGGGCAGTGTCTGATGCCTTGCAAAAGTCCAGGTAGATGACATCAGTTGCTCTTTCCATGTCAACCAGAGCTGTAACATTGTCATAGAAGGCCACTAAATTAGTCAGGCATGATTTGCCCTTAGTGAAACCATGTTGGCTGTCATTGATCCCATTGTTATTTCTAGTGTGCCTTAGTACTTTTACCAGTAGGATGTGCTCCATGACTTTGCCTGTCACAGAGGTTAGGCTGGCTAGTCTGCAGTTCCCTGGGTTTTCTTTGCTTCCCTTTTTAAGCATGGGGTTTATGTTTCCCTTTTCGCACTCTCTGAGAACTTCTTCAGACTGCCACGACTTCTCGAAAATTAAGTATATGTGATGCTAATGCAAAGTACCAAACTGGCAGAAATGGAAAACGAGACTCTGTTTTCACCAGGCATTTGTGGAGCGCAGAAAGCAGCAGTGTGATGTGGTGACCCCACGCTGAGCTTCTGTTTCAGCACTCCACATGGAGAAAATGTTTGCCCACCAAGATCTTCCAGATGGCCGCAGACCTCTTTGCTAAAAGCGGTTGATGTACTGAGGAAATTTGCCTGGAATGGGATTTTATTTGTTAGCCTGGGCCTCTACTGTCCTCAAAGAAATCTGGCGTGGCTGTGATTCAATGAGGAACCTTACTGGATCCTGCGAGGAGCTCGGTACTCTCAGCTCAGGCACTTTTGAAAGTGCCGAGTGCGTTTTCAAGATCCTCTAAGATATGGAGTGAAATAACCACCAGTTCATTTCACACAGGCCACAAACCAGCTTTCAAATCGCAATGATTTTCTGTCACTACTGCATGTTGGCTGTATTTGAATCAGTGAACTAGAGGTGAAAGGCTCCCACAATGTGATTACCAGTCCCCTGAGACATTTAGTCCTTCAAGGATATCGTACTGGAAATACGTGTGTTTATTTCACAAACTAGATCAGAGAGAAATTAATTAAATCTACACAAATATTTCTGTTTTCAAAAAATATTTTACTTTTTTTTAAATTTTGTAGAGAGATGTTTGTCAGATATTACATGGAATAGATATAGAATCTGTGATCAAACAGCCTCTTACTTTTCATTACTACATAATGCTGCATTTCTGATCTGACAGTAGGCAGTGATTTCACTATGCACTCCCATAGCTGGCTAAATCAAAACATCCCAGTATTAATGTTTGGAGTATTGTTTTTTTTTCTTCCCCCCCTCCTCAGTGTGTGCTAGTCAGAAGCAGAAGATGTCAGAAGAGAATGGACTTTTATGTGTAATGGATTATTTTGTATAAATTAAACCTACTGCTTTTCTGGGGAAAAAAAATCAACTTAAAACTGTTCTGATTGTTTTATACTAGAACCCAAACCTACTATGTAAGTAAAGCTACTGATCCAAGGGAAGCTGCCAATGGAACACTGAACATGAATATTTAAGTGATAATCCAGCTGTTTAAAAGTCTCTTTTCTGCAAATGTCTTCTTCCTTTTAGTTTATCCAGGACAGCAACTACAACATTTTAAAACTGAGAATATGTGTTAGAACTGAAACTACAGAAAAACCTGGTTTCCCATTTCAGTGTCAGAATGGAAGTGAGAGACAGAGTTCTTTAAGGTCTAACTTCAAAGTACAGAATGACGTAAAACATATACTTCCTTCAAGATTACTTTATTCACTTAGGAAAAGTGTGGGATTTTTTAAATATAGAATGTGTTTTTTAAATTTTGTATTTATCTAGAAGCTTTATTATTCTTTATTTACCTACTAAATTATACTAGAAAATGTTTTCTGTATCAATTTCCATCATAAAGCATCTAGATAACATTAAAACATAGTAATTTATCATGTTAGAATGCACAAATTAAAAATCTAAACAAATGACCATGCAGACTTCTTTGTGATCAGCAAGAAATGGTATCAAATTGTATTAAAATGTTCTGTATAATGTTTATATTTGACTGCTAATTAGTGTGCTTTACTGGTTAAGAGTGAATTTTGCTTAAATAGTCTTTAAGAAAATAACTAGAAAGCATAAATATATTCCTCAATGAAACAGAGTCATTTAATATATGGATACCAATTTAAACTCCAGTTTGAACTAGGATTAAACTACTTTGATTGAAAAATGCGCATACTTAGGATAAAGTAGTCACTAAACATCTCCTTTATGTTTTTGTCTTTACATTTCCCCACAGTTCCTCCTGAAGCCATTTTCACCTTTTTTTTTTTTCACCCCAGATGTAAACATTGCCTAGGAGTTAAAAATATTTTTTAATATTCTAAAGCATTAAGCAGCATTAACTTTGTGTTTATTCAAAGACTGTCTTCAGATGAATCGCCACATCTTAGGAAGTCAGGTACCAACAGCAGTACCCAGAGCAGATTACAAACCAAGAACATATGGATGCAGGTGGCAAGTGGACCATGCCAGACACCACAGGGTGAAGCAGGCTCATAAAGCAATAAAACCAGTTTTCTCTTATCAGAGTGAAATTTCAAAGGTTTTTGAGATTACAAATGTCTCCTTTTGAAATGAAAGAGACAAATTTAGAAGTCCTCAAAACCCAAATTTTCCTTCCCAAATTGTTTTGGATAGACTGAAATATAAAATGCTGTAATACACATCCCAACACATCAGAAACAATTTGAGTGTCTGTTTTTTTGAGGTTTTTCTTTCAAACCAAGACTTCGGTAAAATTAGTACAATTTTGTGGAACATTGTGATTTCAATGGAACTGCCTATTCCAAAAGAATAGGATTTCAGTGGCTTAAACAAGAATAATAAGACCTTCCTTAAAATTAAAGTTATGCTGAATAAAGGCATTCATCCTGAAATTGTTGTGTATATGCTGAGCTTTAGCAATGTATGTATTCCAATAAATTGGCTGATTGTGTAGATCAAACTACTCGTGTACTCTGACTTTATCAGAATTGAATCCTCGCTCTTCTTTGGCAAACTAGTGGAAGTCTTGTCTTAGAGAGAGAGGGTAGAACTGATAGTAGAACTTGGTTTGGAATTCTCCATCAAATATAGTTTTCAGGAGAAATAACACACGCTTTCAAGTTAGAGATGGCATTAGTATGGGTCAATAGCAGAAGATGGCTAACTTAATTTGAAAAATGGGAGTCATAAACTTTTGAGATTAAGAATTTGAAATGGGAAATCTTTTATAGTCACTACTGCTGAATATTGTATTTGAATGGAATGGGAGGACATTTAGAAAGCAATCAAGTTATTATTATTGCTTGTATTGTTATGCTTGGAATAAAATGTATCAGCTAAATAGCCAAGGCTCTCAACCTAGGCTATATCAATTTTACAATTTATTTAAGATGGCAACTAAAGCTTGCTCTCACACAAATGCTAATTAGTTTCTTGCAACTACCAGACTTAAAAAGTTTTTAAGCAACAGCATTTCTCTGAATGGAGAAAGAAAATGCAGCAATATCCATCAAATGCCATTTTTTTAGCACAACAAACATGCTAATTCTAGAACTTGCAAAAATTAGGAGAATTTCAGGACAGGATATTTCACCTCAGTCACGTGGGCTGAGAGATAAATGATGTTCTATGTTAAGTGTTAGCACTAATATGTTCCTAGAATGTCATAGGAGTTGCTCCAGGAAGGAATCAAACTTCATCTCCCAGCCACCCAGTGTGTGTGTGTGGAGCAAAGAAGTGACCAGCTACCTCGTCAGCAAAGCTTGCGGGGGGACACTGCCAGAATTCCCCGTTATTTGACCTTGCTGAGCCTGTACATGTCTTCCTGACCTGCTGGACCTTCAGCGTCAGCCCTTGTGCCCACTGGTAGCAAGATGACAGTATTTGACCCTCTCTGCCACAGCATCCTCATAGCTAAACTGAGGAAGTGTGGTCTGGATGATGGGGTAGTGAGACGGATTGTGAACTGGTTGAAGGAAAGAAGTCAGAGGATTGTGGTCAGTGGGACAGAGTCTGGCTGGAGGCCTGTATCTAGTGGAGTCCCTCAGGCGTCGGTACTGGGACCAGTACTATTCAATATATTTGTCAACGACCTGCATGAGGGAACAGAGAGCACTGTCACCAAGTTTGCTGATGACACTAAACTGGGAGAGGTGACTGACACACCAGAAGGCTGTGCTGCCATTTCAGTGAGACTTAGATGGGCTGGAGAGTTGGGCGGGGAGAAATCTTATGAAATACAGGGGCAAGTGTGGAGCCTTGCACCTGGGAAAGAACAACCCCATGTACCAGTATAGGTTGGAGAGCAGTGTAGGGGAAAGGGACCTGAGGGTCCTGGTATCCTAGGGCAAGCAAGTGCAAGCAGCTAAGATCATCCATATTGTTAAAGGAACCATAATGAAAAAAAATGTTAATAACATCTGGTTTTTAGATGAGACAAGAGAAGTTTAAGACTTACATGACAAGTGGTATCAATAGTTGATAGTAAAGAATTTCAAACTGACTGTACATTGGAGCAAAACACAGCATCACTGCTATGAAACTCAGGGATGGGAATTTTTACACAGTTAATAACATCCAGCACAATCTGAAGAGTAATTTAATTTCATGTAGGCAGTGAAATAAATAGGGGAATGGTTGGTATGTGTGTGTACATATAAACTACACTATGAACGGATCAAGTCAATTCAGTAAAAGGAAAGAAGTAATTGCCAAAAATCTGTGAACGGCAGCAGTGGGTAACCAAAGAAGATACCATCAACATCTTTTTTTTTCATATTTATAAGATGTGATTGGAAAACGTGGAGACAAATGCCAGTCTCAAAAGTACAACTTGAAACTGGGAGACTACCTGCTATTAAAAAAGGTTGTTTCATCCCACATCATCTTGACACTTTCAAATAGGCTGAAATTTAATTAGCTTTCACATCATCACATTCTTCTCAGTCTTGTTATGAGGCAAAACAGACTAGCTGAGGAGACAACTCGCTTTCTTAAATAAAGATTCTGCAACCGTATTATGCATAGAGTTCATCACTGAGGAACAAATTCTGTTCTCCTTAACACCTAAGAAACACATTAAAAAATATGTCTGTTATATAGTTAGTAATGAAGCACTCAGCTATATGAAAATATATTATTTGTGGGAAAATTTACAGTTTCACCAGTTTCCTATTCAGGAAAGAACGAAAACACAAGCTGAATGTTACTGCAGTTAAGAAGTTATTTTTTTCAGTTAGTATTCTTCTTTTAGAGCAATCTAGTTGTACATAAATTTAGAAAATCGATTATGGAAAAAACCAAATTTTTTTACATTGTATGATAAAAAAATACTGCAGTGGAAAGCTATTTCAGAATAGAAACTTGAAAAATACACCTTCTTCATTTTCAAAACATTTTTTTCCTTGACATTTGTACAATTCTAAGAGAAGTTTTGATGTAAAAATATCAAAATTTCTTTGATTCTCCTAGAGAAAAAATTTCATGTAGCTCTAGGTCTACAGGAAAGAGTATGATATCCCACTGGGTGTTACTAGGAGAACCTGCAGTTTTCTGTATTAAGGTATATAAAGATGATAGTCTAATCTGCTGAACAGAATCATTGTTTCTTAACTATATATTCTTAAACATATATATGCACTTATATAGCAATATACACAGAAATATATACACATAGAAATTCATACATACATAATCCTATTCCTCCTGACTGGAAATAGCAGCTGAGCTCCTTGGGCACTCTGCCTGGTTAAAATCCTCCTTCCTGAAACTCAGCTTCTGCCTTGCAATAGAGCAATTTCTCACGGTGGATTTATGAATTTATCTATTTTCTTGAACTTTGTTGCATTGGCCTAATTTGTAATTCTTTTTGCTCACTTTACTATGCAAATAATATTTGTTCCTTTCACAGCACTGTTACAAAATAAGTCATTTTGATGTTTATGTCCCATTTTTGTAAGTGCTTAATGCTGTGTAATGGTTATGGATTCTCTATAGTTTTCAGGTAAGTAGAAGAAATGGCTCCAGAATTATCCCTCTCAGAAGTCAGAGATGCACAGCTAGATATGGAAGCTGAGGTAGTAGGTTCCCAGTCCCCAGCTTCAGCTGTGCCTCCTCTTACAGTACAAAGTTTGTTTAGCAGAGATTTTCGCCAAAATATGGAGAACAGTTCTGATGCCATGAAGGGAAGGTAGTATGTGATAATCAATCACAGACTATTTCAGCAGCAATGAGAAAAAGCTGGTATAGATTTGAGAGAATAGTCACTGATCAGTCTAGATAGCAACCTATGCTATCTATTGATACGTATATTTTTAGGCTTTCTACAAAGTATTGCATCAAAATATCTTTCCTCTTGCTTCATTATCACCTGTTTCCCTTTCAAGCCTGTTTTCTCTTAGTCATTACTGATCTTTCCTTAACTTGTGTGACACTTTCTTCTTGCCTTTATTTCTTTCATGCCTCAGATTCATTTTGTTTCAGTTCTTAATTTCTATGTTTTCCTTTGCATTGTTTCCTAAATTCTTACTTCATACTCATTTGTTGAAAATTCTTTTTATTTGCCCCAGGAAAGAAAGAGAGAACTTGAAGTTTTCACTTAATTATCTGTAATGATTGAGGGCAAAATCCACGCAGAGACTTAGAGCCAAATAGATTAAGGGTTTTAAGCAGCAAAAATGTGACTTGGATGTATTGATCTGTATGATGCAAGTAATTCAGGACAATAGGAGCAGATCAGTAGATCAAAGCAGCTGAGGTCCTTATATTTAAGGTACGTATGTGATGGATGTGCTTTGCCATGGACTAGATTTAGTTTGGTGTCTTGGACTGAATGTTATTACCCTGCACGTAGTCTGAGGGTGGTCAAAGGACTAACTAGTTCAGATCCTTTTACACCCACTGCAGGTTATGGTACATTTGATACATACTGTAAGCAGAGCTTCCAATTTACCTTGTTTCAAAAGAAATCTGATCTGTGCAGACCAAGACTGCTTTGCAAACCAAACGAATGTATGGTAATTGAGATTCACTCCAAACCCACACTGCTTCACCCAGTCAAATGGCAGTCTCCTAGGCTCTGAAGAGCTAATTCCACCACTACCTTGTCCTGCAGTTGTTTATTCCTAACTCAGTTTTTAGTCATAAAATTTGTATTTATGTACATACCCAGAAGAACCTTAAGTCTTCTGAAGACTAAATAAGGACTGTAAATCTTTCATTGTGCCAGCTCATGGACTAAGTACCGCAACCAAGTCGGCCATTCCTTGGGCAGCTTTGTCAGGCACCAGGCTAAAGAGTCATATGGGCAAATAAGCATTTATTTCCTCCATTCTCTCCGTATAGTGACATGGTTCCTACAGGTGTGCCCAGTGTTTTATCTCAGAAAAGTCTCCAAGTGCAGCAGGTTGCAGTGCCACAGCCAGAGCATCAACAGAATTGAACCCAGACTGTCAACATTTTGGACAGCAAATCTAATCACAGTGTTATTAGGGGAGCATCAATGCATCTCTTTTAATTTTAGAAGAAAGCTTTATTCCATTTCTTTTGATCTTCCTTTCAGCTTCTAAAGACAAACCCAAAAAACTGTCTACTTTGCTAACTAAATCTGAAGCCTGGACAGATAGATTCACAACCTTCGAATCCTAAGTAGGATGCTTAATTTCTAGCTGAGTGAAAATTAAAACAGATTTTGGGATTAGAGTTCCCCCCTGTATCAAACTGTCAGTTAAGTGTCACGACTTTACAAAGCTCTCTGCTCGGTGTGTGAAGGTTGTCACTACCTTCCTGGGGCACGGTGTCTGGCTCATAAACCCTTAAATATAGATGCTTCATCTAATGTGGGGAAAGGCACCAAAAGTGACATAACGAATTGCCCTGCCTTTTAGTACCCAAATTTCTTTTTGGATACAACCATCAGCACTGAAATGTCTAACTGACAGGCATTTTGTTTATAAACACTTTCTCTCTACCTGAGTTAAGCTTCCCCTCCAAAAGCAAAGGCAATAGATGAGTAAGAGTAAGATTTCTCTAGGATCCAGAGAAATCAGCAAGCAGAAAGAGGGACAGCTTCAAGTGAATACAGTGGGACAGTACACGTACAACCTACACATTAAAGGCATCTTTTCTGAGCACTGGTGAAGTTTCTACTGTCCCCTGAAAGTAAACATAAAAGCTGGACTTGACTTTTCTCCAGAATAATTAGAACATGCTGCTAATTGATGCCTGAATATCCAGTAATTGGAGCACTTACCATTTACGTGGATGACCTTTTAAAAACATACCCACACTTCTGAGTTGGAGAAAAAAATTCACTCACAGGCAATTTCAGGTCAGAAATGTGCCCTAACTACTGACTGAATGGTTATTTTGGGATGAAGTTAGTGACTTTCTCCTCTTGAAACTTTGCCAATTTGGATAATTGATTAAATAGCTAATGGAGGAGGAACTTAAACCTGACCCCCTTTCTTCACAGAAGAGTGGACTAACATTGGTCTGTGGAGTCAATTGCTTGCTATTTGGCTGAATAAATATTTGAAAGCAAACTGAACAGTTCCAAGAGGGGAAATGAAAAAGTTGTCTTGCCAAATAACAAGTACTTTCTGGTTAACAGGAACCTCCTGGGAGGCAGACAGTCCCAAATCTAATAGTCTCTGTAGATCAGATGAAGTAGGATTGTCTGTCTCCCAAGGGAGATTTCATTTACTGGTTTTAGAAAGTCTTGCTTCCTGCTTTTTTTTTCTTTTTTTTTTTCCCCCATGTGTGTTATGTCTGCCCTGGCAAGCATGTTTTCAGAAAACCTAATGGTGCTCTCTGCAGGGTGAGACTGCTGCCTCTTGTGAGCTCGATCGCGCTCAGAGAACATGGGCAGAGTCAGGGCTTGAGGGACCTGGCGCATAAACTCCACGAGCTTGGACATGCCCGGCTGCAGTTGCGTGAGGTCTGGAAACTGTTAGCGGTATCTGATCGCTCAACTTAGCATTGTCCAAAGTGGCAACTAAATCCTCTGACAGACTTTATACTTCAGCCTTTAGAAATACAGAGAGATACTAAAAGTGGAAATCTTCAGGAAATGTAATGTTCTATAGAAAGTACTTCGTATCCAGTTTGGGAAACTGAAGACCTCTCTCATTACACATAATAGATATGGAGCCATAATAGATCTTTTCCACACTACTTTACCACTTTGTTTCTATTTGTTCTTAGAAGATGTTCAAGTCTGTGGCAAAGGCATAAAATAAGTTAACGTCCAAAGAAGTAGAAAAATATGTTTGCTCAGGGACTTGCGCTTCAGCCGAAAGTAAATATCACTTTCTTATAGACACTAATTTTTGACAGACTATTTGCTCAAAAAGATTTTTACCTTACCAGTCTTTTGTTACTCTTCCTATTGAAGAATTTTGTCTTCGTGGCAGAGACTTTTGTCGTTTTTCTTCCTGTATCCTTGAAAGTAGCTGTGTACTAGTATGATAATTCAACTTAATCTAATCTAGCTTTTGCATTTTATTTTACAATGCAAACCCTTACATAGCGCTCTGTAACACTAAAAAGGCTTTGCCGAAGTCCCTAAAAATCTGATTTACTCAAACTGAGTTAGGCATTCATACTTCCTAATGCTCCTTGAGCCATTTTCAAATCATATATACGATTTCAGTGAAAGTCCTGATGTTTGTGGGAAGTCTTCTCTGGTATGGGTAATGGAAGAGAATGAACCTTTAAGATTTATTACTACCTGTTTAGACTGAAACCTTTCTGAAGGAGTCTCAAGTTGACAAGAGTGTTAGAATCTCCCAGATAATTATTTTATCAATGGCTACAAATCTGTTGGCAGTAGGAGGGTGGTAGGCCACCTTTCCCTGTTAATATTTTATGACTTTCTCCAACACAAAGAAAAGTTTTTTTCATGAAAAAAGATTTCTAAATTTTAACAAGTTGGAAAAGATTATTTTTCTAGTTATAATATGTAGTTTCATAGTTGCATGTATAATTTCTTTCAGATGAATGGCCTGCAAGTCTTTGAGAGACCAATTTTGACTTGGATTCTTCCTAGACTCTACAGTCCAGTGACTAGAATATATCTATTCCACAATATCTCAATATTACAAGTTATTACTGGGTTTATGTCTCTTTCTGAGATCTGGAAAGGCTAACTTTTCTTTCTGACACATAGACATGTAAGGATAGTTATTGTTTCCTGTTAGAATCAAGTCCTCAGCTACTTATCAGTGGCACATTAATATGCTTGAGCAAGCCAACTTTCAATATTTGCGTTTTGAAACCCCTGAGTTTTGTTTAAAGGCAGTGAGATGTGACTCTGACTGTGAAGTATTTAACTACTTTAAATTCAGCCTAACTTTCCAAGTGACGCCACCTAAATTTATAGGTTTAAGTACAGGTATAGCAATGTGTTTTAATTTCTGCATTTTTTCTCTTTTTTTTTGGTCACTAGCTATATGCACCTTTACTGTTCATCTTCTTCTGTATTTTACCATCTTCTTTAGCAGTATTTTATCACACTGAATCATAATCCTACAGTAAGAGGAGGTTTCGGGAGAATCTCCATCCTTTGTTGGATGCAGGAGGAAGAACAGTGACCACCGATATGGAAAAAGCTGAGGTGCTTAATGCTTTCTTTGCCTCAGTCTTTAACAGCAAGACCAGTTGTTCTCTGGGCACACAGCCCCCTGAGCTTGAAGAAAGGGATGAGGAACAGAACAAGACCTACATAATCCATGAGGAAATGGCTACGGACCTGCTTCATAAGATGAATCCTCATAAA
>NW_009730500.1:0-12119 GCF_000703405.1 Apaloderma vittatum
CAAACCTGAAAATGTGAATTTATAATAATAGCTTAGTGGACCAAGACCACACAGTCTGCAAGGTGCAAGGAGCACAGGCTTTCAGGAGCAGCAGCACTGAAAATATTGGATGAGGATTAAAATATATCTTCCTGATCTTCTGTTATGTTGCCTGAATAGGTTCATAGCCTTTTGAGGCAGCGTGCTGTAATTCCAGTAAATACTGTGTAATCTTTGAGTAGTGTCTCAGTGATTTCTTTCTCCCAAAACCCACTGATACTTGTAATGAAAAGAGGGGGGACTTTTGGGGGGATTTTTTAGGTTATTTTATGATTGTCCTGGCCTATTATCTCTGTACTGGCACATGATGGTATGATAAGACCTGTTTGCAGCCAACCTGGTATCTAGAATTACTTGCCAGAGCTTCTGGTAGTGCTTTATCCTCTGTGCACATCACTAAATGCTTTGCTTTTGCATCCGAAGATGTCTTAGAGTCTTTGCAGTCCTGTATTAACCTGCATCTGAGGAAAGGGATTTAAAAGTAGCTGTTTTAATGTCAATATTTGTAGTAGCAGTTAGACTTTAAGAAAGCTTCCAAATTCATCACACTTCAGTGTGCAGCTTCTCTGCATCTCTCACCGATCCCTGCTCTTCAGAACTGGCCTATGACTTTACTCCTTTGTCCTTGGTGGTTTGTTTTTTTCTCTCCTTTTTTTTTAATGGCAGTTGTTTCTGTTTTCTTCTGTGCCAGGAAGTTGAGAAGAATGATCTTCTGCAGCACTGTAATGCTTCTCAGCTCTTTCCTATCCTGAGCTGTAATGAACACTTTAGTTCCTTACCTTTGTACTTCTACCTCTGCTGTTTTGCTGCTGTGCTGGAGCTTTCCCTGTGTGAGCAAGTGAGTGCCTGGCAGAAAGAGAGGATTTCTGTCTTTTTGGCCTAAATAATTCCCTCTGACTGCATTTATCCAGCCCCTCTTTTGCATTCTTTCTTTGCCTTCCTGTGAAAGCCAAAGAGAAATGCCACATCCCTAGGCCCCTTTATACTCATTTGTGTATCTGTATTATAGCAGCAGTGCTTAGCACTTGCATAATCTCGCTCCCCTGCATAATCACAGTAATCATTTATGCATCTGTTTTGTAACAGGAGTGGGTCAGATTCTGAGATGGAGCAGAGCAGCTCTGGCTCTCCCCTGCATTTACTGGTTTGGCTCGCACTTGTCGTCATTCTTCGGTATTTATTGTACGTCCTGTTTTATGTGCCAAAACACCCGGAGCCGAAGTCTTGCGGGCTTGAGGGCTGCCTTTTGCTCCTCTGATTTTTGTGGAGTTTTTTTCCGCGTGAAAGGTTGCTCAGCTTTGGGAAGGGGCAGCGATGTAGGAGCAACACACCTGGTTTCAGGTTTGTTCTCTCTGATCATTTTAGGCAAGGTGGTGTTTATAGTCAGGGTGAGGAAAGCTGACACTTGGTGCAGAAATTGCCTTCCAGAGCCACAGATCATGGGGTGATTCGAGAGCCCCCGAGTTCCTGACTGTCCTCTGCTCGCCTCTCCAGACTCCTGCTGCACTGCAGATAAACCCGTGAGGCTGCAAGGCCCTCTTGCCTAATCTGAGGGCTGATAAACTACGGGTAGAGGGAGCATTTCCTCGCAGGTTTCTATATTAAGGAGCTATTTGGATGCTAGCTGCAGCAAGCGGAGATTCTACAGAGACTGTGTGAGCAGTGCCTGTGTTAAAGAGGTCAAAGAGCTGCATCATCTGTAGTCGTTGCCGCCCAGCGTGGTGCGGGGAGCGCAGCGCCAGAGCCGGCACCCTGGAGGAGCATCTCTGGGTGGAGCTCTCTTCCTCCTCCATCACTCTTTTCTTTTCTCAGTGTTGACCTAGTTTATTAGTGTTAATTTTGTTAGTGCATCTGCTTCATTTTTTGTGATTATTAAATGCTTTTGGGGCTTCGTAATTTGATTATTTCAGTGTCTTTCTTGATATAATTGAAGCCTGAGTGAATGTAGCCTGAAAACATACTTTATTCTAACTTGATAAATCTTGTACAGCTAAACCAATTTATGTTAATACTTTTTCCATTTTTGCAACCTTGTGCTTATGTAATTTGTTTAGTGGCGAAATACTTTTTTTTAAATCTTTTTTACCCAGAGTGCCTGAAACTGTGGCATATCTCTCTACTAGGTCTCTTTCTGTCTGAAAGTTTCAAACACTTTATGTTATATTATGTTATATAACATAATCCATCTCTATAATAGGAAGTTGACAATCCAATTAGACATCCCCTGATGGTCCCCATCCATTCATTTGCATCATTGCCTCCCGCTGTACTGTGATAACTTCTCTTACCTTTTAATGCCTGCCCTTTCACATTATTGCTAGTTCATCTCACTCAGGTGCTGTGATACTTTCCTCATTCCTTGTCTATGTCACGACTTTCATAGTCTTTTATTTTCTGCTGCTTTTTTTTCTTTTTTGCTTTATCTTTCATTGCTTCTGTGAACTCGAATTGCTTTCTCATGGAACTGAGGGAAGGTTTCCAGTGCCAGAAGGGAGAAGCTTCAGACCCACCTCCCTACAAAAAAGTAATCTGAGCTCCCGATGCTTTTCCTGGGCAGGTCATTGTGATGCCTTGCTTGGCTTGTTTTCTCTGAGGTGAGCCTGAGAAGTTTAGCAAAATCCTTCTCTTCTGCCTAATGAGAATCATACACGGTCACTGAGTTAGCAGGGAAGTAGGAGGACTCACGCTTTGCTTCTCTTTTTTGGGGTGCTGGCAATATGCAAGCAGTGCTTGTTGTCTTCTCAAGAAGATAACTTTGACTTGCGCGTTTTGTGAACGTAAGGGAAATGGGACTGAGATTGGGTTGGTGATTGCCTCCCCCAGGTGGTCCAGGGGTCTTCCCAGAACCTGTGAGCTCCAGGGGATCAGGACTCTCCTGAGTTAAAAGGCCTGAAATTGATGCTGGCTCATTGTGAGGCAATTGAGAAGTTCTTTCAATTCATGAGCAAAGTCTTGATGTAGGTTTAATCCTAAAAATGTAAACACTCAATTCCCTAAGACTGACCTTCCCTACATCTGTAGTGATGGTTTTGTGATAGTTTAACTGTTGCGTTTTAGTTATATATGTATATATATTTAGTTAAATATATATATTTAGTTATAGAGGTATGCTATAGCATACCTCTTCATAGATCATTGGAATAATTGTATTGTAGGAAGAATTTCAACTGTAGCTAAGCTGAGCTCCTCTTTTCATGTCTTTGACGATAGCTTGCAGAGCTTTGTAGAGCTCTGACTTGGCAAAATAATGTAGATTACTCTAGAAAATGTCAGAGACCTTCTTTTATCAGGAAACTGAGAAAACCTGACATCTGGTTGGACAAGGAGTAGCATAGGCAGTAGCAGTGAAGGACTGTCAAGCATGTTGTGATGCCCTGGAGAGTGTCCAGTTTAATTCGGATCCAGTGCAATGTATCCTTGCAAGCTAGAAACCTATGGCACCCAGTCGTCTGTGCTGTGGCATCTTTCTTTTTAATTTTCTGTGTAGTCAAAATTCAGAGACTTGTTTGTATTTGTTTTCTTTCCTCTGCAAAAATTCAAGCATTAGAGGAGCAACAGTTTCGTTAGGGCGCAAAAAGGGCTTCCAACCTTGCCAGAAATTTTCTGTGATTAAAAATGAAATTGGAAATATCAGCTTGTTTTACTGATACCTCTCAATTTTCTGATAAATATCAGGGTTATGATAGGAGCCAGGGGAGTCAGTGGCTCATAGAAGAATAGAATGTTTGGGGTTGGAAGAGACCTCTAGAGATCATCCAGTCCAACCCCCTGCCAGATCAGGATCACCTAGGGCAGCCACACAGGAACGCATCCAGGTGGGTTTTGAAAGTCTCTGGAGAAGGAGACTCCACAACCTCTCTGGGCAGCCTGTGACAGTGCTATGTCACCCTCACAGTAAAGAAGTTTCTCCTCCTGTTGAGGTGGAACTTCCTACATTCTAACTTAAACTCTTTTCTTGTTCTCTCACTGGGCACCACTGAGAAGAGATTGTCTCCTTCCCCTTGTCACCCACCCCTCAGATATTTGTATACATTAATGAGGCCCCCTCTCAGCCTTCTCTTTTCAAGACCAAACAACCTCATTTCTCTCAGTCTCTTCACAGGAGAGATATTCAAGTCCCTTAATCATCCTTGTAGCTCTCTGCTGGACTCTCTCCAGTAGGTCCCTGTCTCTCTTGAATTGGGGAGCCCAAAACTGGACACAGTATTCCAGGTGTAGTCTCACCAGGGCAGAGTAGAGGGGCAGGAGAACCTCCCTAGCCCTGCTGGACACACTTTTCTTAATGCCCCCCAGGATCCCACTGGCCCTCTCGGCCGCAAGGGCACGGTGCTGTCCCATGGACAAATCACTGTCCACTAGGACTCCAAGGTCTTTCTCCATGGGGCTGCTTTCCAGCAGGACATCCTCTAATCTGTACTGGTGCCTGGTGTTATTCCTCCCCAGATGCAGGACTCTACACTTGTCCGTACTGAACTTCATGAGGTTCCCCTTTGCCCCGTTCTCCAGCCTGTCCAGATCTCGTTGGATGGCAACACAGCCTCCTGGTGTGTCAGCCACCCCTCCCGGTTTTGTATCATCAGCGAACTTGCTGAGGGTGCGTTCTATCCCCTCATCCAGGTCGTTGATGAAGATATTGCTTGGAGGATTAGTAATTGCGTTCAGAGCCCTTCACCCTCAGGTCACCAGTCTGCATCTGGCCCAGGTTGGTAGTGACCAAAAATCACTGTCTGGTTGTTGCTCAGTGACCTGTAAGAAATCAATTTGTATTTCCAGGAAGGCTATATTGCCAGCCCGCAGTGACCGATACCCTTGGGGTTTTCCTCAGGGAGGCCAAAACCAAATCAAGCCACTTCTTGTAGAAGCACCACCCCATGAGGAGAATGTTGCTGGAAGCTCTCGTCGTGCTTGTCTCAGATATATGAGTTCTCTGCAATATGCATATGGTCTTCATGGAAGGAGATTTTGAGCTTAGTGCCTTTTATTAATAAAGTTAGTACTTCAAAATATGTTCAGAAACAGTCTCTAATGCAGAACAACTAGAAAACATTCTACATCACGCTTCACCATGTAGGAAACTTTTTTCCTGTCCTTACTTATTATGGTAACATGCTGTAAAACTTCACAACGAAAAAAAAGAAATACTCTTAAGTTGCTATTAAAGTAACATAACGCACAAGTGTGTGGGATATACAAATGTTTAATGCACAAATATTTCGAAGTTGTGTGCATTGATGTTTTTCCTTTTAAGATATGGCTACTGAAATTTCAGTTTGAATGAACCTGTGTTAGTTCTCTGCTGAAGTACTTGCCAAAAATCTTTGTGAAACGTAGTGATCACACAGGACAAGGAAAGATGTTTCTTTTTCAGTTTAAAGAAGCGTTTGGCGTACACCACTTCAAGCATTCGCTACATGGTATGTGTGCTGGGTTGCATCTACGAAACAAGTAGGGGAAAATGTTATTTTTGATCAGATGAAGAAGAAAGGAAGCCATTTACATCATGGTTTCTGTATAGTGGTTTCTCTTTGAGTGGCAGAGATGTTTTAGACAGTTGGTGGAGGTAGGTTGCCGACATTTTCTGTCTGCATTGGCAAAGTAGATGGTGGTAGTGTCTTACGGAGATGCTACCTGTGGTATCATGTTTTGCAATGAGATTTATAAGGCAATAAGAACAAGTCATACAGGAAAAGTGAGACTGAATCCAGCCATGTTACACAGATAGGAATTTCAAAGATGGGTGGGCTTTATACCTGATGGGAGTTGGGTTAGACTTGTTATTTTGTATAGCTTGAGCTTCCTATATGGTCAGTAAACCGTAACAGTGATATTTAGTATTTGTGGGTTTGTGCAGAGTGAAAGGCTATTCTAGAATGTAGATTTGCAAAGGTGACAGGCAGGTTGTACCTTTTGCCATGCCTAGGTAGATTTTAGATCCCATCTAATGGAATTGGAATTTTCTTGCATAGGTGGAAAGAGGAGAGAGAATATTTCCTAATGATCTTCCAAAAATATAGAACAAAAATATCTGATTGATGAGGGCAAGGAACTGTGGGGTTTCTTTCCTCTTTAAAACTTTAATAATTGCAGTGTAATTTCATTTCTGCCAGTTAAAACCTTGTTAAGCTGCTATCATGGTAAATTGGTTATTAACATTGAAAATGAATGTCACTAGCATCATTGAATATTCTTTCGATTCCCTTAATATCTCTTAAATGCTCGGCATAATGCACCAATCTATCTAAGTTTTGTCTCAGAAATTATATGTTCCATAAAAAAAAATCAGAAAACTTTTCTTTGTCACTGCATTGTGTATTTCCCAAGAACAGAGAATTAATAGACATTTTAATGCAGTATTTAAAGATCTGTCCACCCAATAATTTATTTCATATTGCTGCATTTGGAATCAAATTACTTTTCTTTCTTCTGTTTCTCCATACCCTGCCCAAGTTGACTCCAATTTAGAAATAATATGTCTAATTACTGCAGCTTGGTTTTCAAAAAGGAAATTTGCTATTTTTCTGATTTTCTTCTTTTCCTTGGCTTATAAGCACTTAAAGCTGTCAGAATGGCATCTAGAAATTCTTGTGTTCTTGATGAAGGTGATAGTCATGTTCAGTAACAGAGGGATCAAAGGTAATCTTGAACGTGCCTATTCAGTTTGCATGCATCAAAATCGGCAGTAATTCTCATGAAGTTTATAGATTTTAACCCTTTGCAGAAGCAGCTCCAAGGCAACAAAATCAAATATAAAACACTGAATGCTTAACTTTTTAATTTGACTTGAGTTTGAAATATTTATTCTATATTTTTTCTACTTTTCCATGCAGAGAAATCAGCAAAGCTACAGAAATAAGCAAAGAGGTAGTTTGTATAACCCTTTCAGATATTAAAATGCTCTCTAAGTACATGGATTTACCCTTTTTCTTAGATTGCTGGTTGTGGCTATGTTTTGGCAGTGCTGAAACTGTTAAGCAGGATATGTCAATGGTGTGAGACAAATGCAAAATGGCAACAGGATAAAGGGGAAGGTAATGCTGCAAAAATGATTTGATTTTATTTTAATACTATCCTGACCTTTTTTGAATTGCATCATCTTTAAAGGATATAAACAGTACTTTGAATTGTAGCTCATCTAAGTGATGGTATTTTCGATATCCTGTGTCCCTTCTCAGCTTCCTAGATAATTTTTAACATATATGGCAAGAGTGAAAAAGATTGCTCATTAAATAGTACAAAAAAAGTACCACTTTGAGGTAAAGAGTAGTGGATAGAGAGTCAGGAAGTCTTGGATCTGCTGTTGCCTCCTTGTGTGACTACACTGAGGTCATTTAGGGCAACTTGTCTTGAGGTATTTGAGTGTTGTGATGCTCTGTGCTTGATGGAATTGGTTCCCTGGAGCTTTGGGAGCCGTTTTGCTCCTGTAAGGAAGGGAGAATGGATTCCTAGGCACTTTTTAAAAGCTGAGGATGATGGAGCACCGAGACAAATGGTCCTTCGTGGACTGTCCAGTACCACACAGGCACAGAGAAAGGGCCTGACCGTCTTGGTGGAGCATATGTTATACTGCTTTATGACTCAATTCTTCATCTGAAAACTGGGATTAAGAATGCTTCTTTCCTTTCATCTATTTAGGCTGTAACCTCCTTGGGGTGCTTAGCATTTGTTTATGGAGTGGTGAGGAAGATGCGTCTGCAGTCCCGTATGGGACATCTCTTTCAACCGTCACAGGCCATCGCAGTGATAAAGACGATCAGAAAGGCCTCCAGTGTCTGCGTTTTCTTGAATTCTTTTCAGCAAAGTCTATGCAATACTTGCTTTATGTGGTCTAAGTGTTGGAGCAGCAGGAAAGGTAATGTCTGGACTCGCTTGACAGCCGTTAGCATTTTCTTCAGAGCTTCCTCAAGCAATCAAGTTGCACTGTCACATAAGTGTGCTTAAAGTCCCTTTTCCTGGGAAAATATTTCAGAGGCAGGGGGCTCCTAGTTCAGCCACTTTGTTGAAGTGATGCCTGTGGCATGGGCTGGAGTAGCTTCACAGCTCTGTGTCGTTTTGTGTAATGCTCTTTGCTCCGCTCTGTATCTGCCAAGTGTGCAATTCAGCCATCTCTAATGATCTCAACATCTCAGTTCAGTGCGGAGAACTCCATGGCGTTGATAATTCCTTATTTCAAAACCTAAATAGCCGAACATCTATTTAATACAAAATTTCACGTCACTTCCACATTGTTCGTTTTTAATCGGTGTCAGATGTTTCTGAATTTGCTCACTACTGCAAATTGGTGCTAGGAAAGTTTTCTTCTGAATTTTCAGTGTTTGAAGGAAACTTGTCAATTGAAGCTTAACACCTGGGTCATACAGCTGCTTCCAGCTCCTCGCTGTGATTTACTGTCAGTAGAAGCAAAGCTAGTCGAAGACATCACAGATGATGCCAAGCATTTTGAAAAAAAAAATCTGAAAGCTGTAGATTCTCGTGTCAGAATCTGAGGGGAAAACCACCAAACAAGTCTGCTAAGTATGGAATGACTTGGTGAAACTAAGAGAGTTGGCACCATGTAAAGCCGTTTTCCTTTTTTTATCTGGATTAGAGATTTGAAACAGCTTAGTCCTTACCCTGCTGAAATGTTTCTAGATCTAGGATCTAGGCATCCTAGATTCTCTACTTCTTAGAAGGAAAGCTCTATCCCTAGAATAAATATGAAGGAGTAAAGCCTGAGATACATACTTGAAACTGTGCGTACATTCTGCAAGATGTGTTTCAACATGTGTCCTGCATTCAAAATTACCATTCTGGGCTATGGTTACAGTAAAAAAGGACAAGGAATATGGTGTTAGGAGGACTTATCAAGGAGGCTTTTTTTAGCTTCCTGGTAAAAAGAAAGTTGCTAGCTTTAGGTGGACGGTTTGAGGAGTTAAGTTGTACAGACACAAGACATAAAGGGACCATTTCATTTGAAATGATGACTGGTGTCGTTTCAGAGGATTATTTTATTGTGTTTTTTTTTCTAACCATTCTTGTTCTCTCCCATCAGAAATGAAGGGACTGAGTTTTCTTGGTTTGAATCTGCTGGTTCTGGGTTTTTCTTTTTTTCTTTACTGAAGAGAAACAAAAATACAAACTGCTACAGAAAGTGATCTTCTTACCTCCTTAGTGACTTAGATTTATGTAGCTGGGGAGCAGAGGAGGCTGGGGCAGTCACCTCTCAAGGAAAGAATGCACAGTAGCTGCTGTTTGTTTGAGTCTTCCTGTGTGAGATTGGACTTTGTCTCAGGGATGAGTGAATCCGAGTTTGGGACTAGCACTGTGCTCTTTACTGACATTTTTATAATACTCATGAACAGGTCTTGGTCCCTTTGTGTCCCAGAACTCCTGAGTACAGTAATGATACGAAAGTGTTAGGTGCAAATGTCACTTTTCCAGATGGTGTGCTTTATAAAGCGTTGCCACAAGCAGAAGTTGCCTTTGTACTGGCAAAGGACTAGAATTGCAAAGGAACCCCCAAACTGAGGAAAGACCACATATTTTGTAACTAAATTCAGGAAATGGTGAAAAAAGACTGAGTTCTAATGGCCATACTTAATTTTTAAGAAGTTTATGTTAATAAAACAATCAGAACATGTAAAGCAAGCTGTTTTCCTGCAACCTCTTCCTGAATGTGAATTGCAGAGTGATACAACTCAGTTTTTCCTAGCTTCTGTTCACTCAGCTTTTTGAAGAAAGGTAAATGAGAAGAAAAGAGTGCTGGAGGAATTAGCACTTCAGGGTCTCCTTTCATTCATCAAAGAGATGCGTTTTCAAGCTTAATATAGTTTCGCACATGCTGCCATAAGCAAAATCATTACATTAAGAAGTTTCCAAAGTTAGTAGGGAATTAAGGGAGGCACACTCTGAAACTCCAAAGACAATCATAAAGATGTCCAAGATTTCCTTTGATCTTCTATTTGTTTCCCATAGTTCCTTCAATAAAGGCATAAATCATCGTCTATAACCAGAGCAAGGCATAGTTTTCTGAAGCAGTGTTCCATAAGTAGCAATGCTTGCCAGAATAAATCCTCAGCTTTAGGAGTACAGAAGAAATCTTGTTCTTGATGCCAAAAACATGAAGTTGAGTTGCCAAACAGATTTGAAAGTGGTTTATTGTTTCATGTATTTGCAGTTCTGCTTCTTCCAGTTCCAATGTTGCTACATTTACCTAGAAAGCATGGATTATTCTCTTTATTAATCCTCGTATTTTTACCTCTCCTGATTTCTACATGAGTTGACAACGTAGCAGTTCCAAGCAGCTTATTCTTCACAGTGGGCTGGTGTACTTTTGGGGTGCTGCCTTGATCCAGCCCAAGTTGTGTTGATTTCATGAGCTGGTAGACATACCTTCTGCCAAAATGCTGGGGGCAATTTAAAATGTTAATATGGGATGCCACATTTGTGGAGAAAAAACTTCACCAGTGAGCAATAATCAAGACCTCTTTCTCAAGCTTCGCACTGGAAGAAAACAGCTTCTGGTTTTGAATATTTCATACTTGTCATAGGCAGTGTCAAATTCTGACTTCCTTCTTTATATCCTGTTGTGCATTTTTTGTGTTGACTGTATAGTGTATTATGGAAAAGTAATCTTGCCAAAGTGAGTCTTATGTTACATTCCTGACAGCTGCTGATTTTAAGAAATATATGAAACACTTTGACTAAAGAACTATCACAAATCCATCTAGGGCCATCTTTTAGTTTTGCAAGACTGCTAGGTCAGTCTCATTACACAGAGAGTGCTATGCTGCGAGTGATCCCAGCTGATGACATTAGATATTACAGACCAAAGACCAGGGATGTTTCAGGTTAGGTTAAGTTAGGAAGGAATAAAGACTGCCGTCCGGCTTCACATGCAGCAAAATCTGCTTGGAGCAACGCAGCACTTCATTTTGTTTGAGATGCACACAAGATGTGTAAGAGAAAGGATCAGATCAGTTGCAAGGAGGACAGGGCAAGAGGCAGTTTGCATCTCACGGGGGGCTATCTGTTTATTATCCAAAAAGCTGGGTGGACAACATGCTGGCTGTGAGCCCGCAATGCACCCTTGCCGCAAAGGCCGACAGCTTCCTGGGCTGCGTTAAAATGGGTGTTGCCAGCAGGTCAAGGGAGATGATCCTTGTCCTCTGCTCAGCACTGGTGAGAAACTTCTAGAGACTGGTGTCCAGTCCCAGGCTTCCTAGTGCAAGAGAGAGGTGGACATGCTGGAGCGAGTCAAGTCAGTAAGGACTTGGAGCATCTCCACAAGGGGGGAGAACCTGGAGAAGAGAGAAGGCTCAGGGAGATCTTCTCAGTGTATATAAATACCTGACAGGGAGGACTAAAGAAGATGGAGCCAGATGCTTATCAGTGGCGCCCAGGGACAGGAGACACAGTGGACGCAAACTGCGGTAGAAGAAATTCCATTTAAACATAAGAAAAAACTTGTTTACTGTGAGGGTGATTGCACACTGGCACAGCTTGTCTGTCAGCATTGTGATGTCTCCATCCTTGGAGATATTAAAACTAACCGTACCACATGGTCCTGAGTAACCTGCTCTAACTGACCCCGGTCTTAGCAGGAAAGGTTGGACTAAAGAATCTCCAGAGGTCTCTTCCAACTGCAGCCATTCTGTGAAGAAGTCAGTGTTGAGGAGTAGAGGTATCTGTTTAATAGGAATATCTCTCAGGAATATATGAAATAGGAAGGGACACCTTGCTCTTTGGGACTTTTTGAATTCTGGATTTTTTTTCAGCACTCACAGAGTTCTGATTTTATTCAGTCAAACTGCATTCAGTCTTTGTTCCAGTCTTGGAAGTGGGTTGGCTGGAAGATATTTAGCCAGCATCCTCAATTTTACAAGATACATTTCTAGGGGTAAAGATGGGTGATATTAGCGGGAAAAAAAGTTGAAAGTATTTGGGGGGAAAAGAGAAGAGAGGAGAGGAAAGGGCAAAGGCAAAGGCAAAGGAAAAGGACGACTTGTTTTTCTACTATCCTTGAAAAAAGCTTGGTGGAGTGCTGATGCACACTCTGGCAATTAACTTAGAGCAATCCATGGGCCCTGATGGGATGCACCCAC
>NW_009730501.1:0-3313 GCF_000703405.1 Apaloderma vittatum
TGCCCCTCAAGGGTAGAATAACCCTTGGCCAACCATAACTCATATTTCCCATAAGAGTAGGACAACTCGTGACCAACCATGACCTGAATCACTTTCAAGAATAGGCTAACCCTTGATCAACCATGGTTTGCATCCCCTTCAAGGGTAGGATAATCCTTGGCCAACCATGACTCATGTCCCCCTCAAGGATAGGACAACTTCTGGCCAACCATGACTTGCATCCCCTTAAGGGTAGGACAACCCTTGGCCAATCATGACTTGAGTCTCCCTCAAGGGTAATGTTCTCCACTCCCCTAGTCCCTGCTCTGTGAAGGGGCTGTGGTGTCCATCAGCCTTTGTCCTTGGGACACTCAGTGGTATTGATGTGTCTGATTTCTCTGCTGGCTTTTGACAGCGATTCTCTGGGCTGGTTTTCTGACGGGTTTGAGGTGCCTGTGGCTGCAGGTGGATTCCTGGTGAGACTTTCAGACAACATTTAGTTGCACAACTCTTATGGTTGATTGTGTAAATTCAAAGATACACGTGTGTATTTGACTTTGGAAGCTTAAATATAATGTAATATCCAATCTCTGAAATGCTTAGAAGGCCTTAAAATGTATTTCCCTCAACTTTCATTGATGATTTTCAGGAACTAAGCACACGGAAAATATTAAGTTGCTTTTTTTTCCCCTTAAATTTCATAAATATAGTTAAAATGTATATTTGATTAATGAGATCCTGAAGATTTCTGCAAAGTGTCTTTCCGGTGAACTTCCTACTCCATATCGAGAGAGATTTTGCATGAAACTAAATATTACTGTTTTCTGGTTAGAAGCAACAGCTGATGTCTTAAAAAGACATTTTTCTGAAGTGAATTCAGTCAGCATCCCTTCCCCCCCACACCCCAAATTTACTGTGGTTAGAGACCCCCTCTTGAACCACACCTCACGTGCTTTAACTGCTCCTACTTAAGGAAGCACTTAAGACATTCTTCTGCCTTTTATTTGCCCCTTATTTCAAAATGATGGAAGATGGTGAAGATGGTGAGCTCAGCCTGAAGCTTTCGCCTACCAATTTAAGTTACAAAATAAAATAAAATTAGTTTCACAAGTCACTGTTGTCCCTGCCTGTGTTTCTCTGCTCTTCATTTGTCTTCAGTCACCATTACCACATCTAGTGCCCAGAGCGTCCTTTTGCTCCTCAGCAGGTTTAGCAAACCCTCTGGCCATCTGAAAAGCACAAGGAAGGAGCTTGGACATCCTTGGTCTCTTGCTCATTCCAC
This sequence comes from Apaloderma vittatum, assembly GCF_000703405.1. NCBI lineage: Eukaryota > Metazoa > Chordata > Aves > Trogoniformes > Trogonidae > Apaloderma > Apaloderma vittatum. The sequence goes on from NW_009730501.1 coordinate 1,262, forward strand.
CCCGGTGCTCAGAGTCTCGGTACCTGGTTTTCTCAGACTCTGGGAGATGCATTTTGCAGGGATGTGCCCTAGAAGAAGACACTCCCATCCCAACCGATGCTCTTAGGGAAAGGACTCAGCACCTCCTTTCCGGATAAAAAAGAAATGCTGACTGTTGTTAAATGTTAATTTGTGGTGTTTTTGCTCCGCGCTGGGAAGCTGCCTCTTGGGATGCCATCGGCAATTTTCCGCTTCAGAAAGAGATTTGGGGCGTGCTCAGGGCAATTGTGAAAGTCTCATTCTAGTTGGTTTTCACCCAAAGCAGCACTTGTCTGACATTGAGTGTCAGCGTGAAAGATCCAGACAAACTGTGAAATCTTTCGGAACAGCTAGAAAGGTGGGAGGAGGGAAGAACATGACTACATCACTGGAAAACATATTTTTCCAGATGCCATAAAGATATGAGAGTCCACTTACTCATTGAGACCTGCTTCCATGCTCCTGCTCCTTTCTTCTCTTCTGCATCGCAAAGCGTATTTCTGGGTGGAGTCAACAATCTGGCAAAAAATCTGTTAACCGCACCAAGCTGATGAAGACAGTAAATTTGTTTCCTCCTCACACCCTTGTAGACCCAGCCCACCTCCAGGAACAGATAAAAGGGAATGCCTGGAGCTGTGGAGCCAGAGAAGACTGTGCACACTTCTCTCCACACTCGTCCCCCAGCAGCACAGCTCCGTTGGTCTTTCTGCTCTCCTCGGCTTGGAAGAACCAACCATGTCCCGGCAGTCGATCTGCAGAAGCTTTGGAGGCGGAAGCAGAAGGGGCTACAGCTCCTGCTCTGCCATCGGTGGTGGCTTCGGAGGAAGTGGGGGCAGAACCAGGATCAGCTATAGCTCGTTCTCCACGTCCAGGGGAATTGGAGGCAGCGGACGTTGCGGAGGGTTTAGCAGCAGGAGCCTCCATAACCTGGGTGGCAGCGGAAGAATTTCCATGGGTGGCTCTTATGGCGGTGGATACGGATGCAGGATTGGTGGCTTTGGTGGAGGCTATGGAGCAGGATTTGGCAGCATTGGCGGAGGTGTCGTTGGTGGAGGAATAGGCAGCTTTGGTGGTCCTGTGAGAGGTGGTCCTGGCTTCCCTGGAGGCATCCAGCCCGTGCAGGTTGACCCAAGCCTCCTGCGGCCGGTCCATGTTGACATTGATCCTCAGATCCAGCAAGTGAAGTGCCAGGAGAAGGAGCAGATCAAGACTCTTAACAACCAGTTTGCCTCTTTCATTGACAAGGTGAGAGGCTGGAAATGGGTTTGCTTGGGAGTGGGGATTCTGGGGGACTTTGCTTTGCTGTGGAGAGAGAGAGATTGTCCTCTTCAGATCAGTGTTGCAGGTCAGGAAGGCTGGTAGAGTTTTCATTGAGGAAATGTAAATATTTTACATCTGCAGAGACAGCAAAAGACCTTCTCTAGATTTGGCTGATCCAAATTCTTCCTTAGTTTTTCTCTCCAGTGTTCTCCATGCAGTCAGGCCAACAAGACTGTGATACACTCGTTATCCTTAAGTCTGTCCTTCTTCAAGGATGGCTTAATCTCAAAGAATTTAGAATGTAGGGATGATCTTTCAGTTAATTCCTGGTTGTTCCTTATTTCAGTTCAGGTACAGGCGAGTGTTCTTCGGACTGGCTCTACTGGGGGAACATTGATTATAAATGTTCTGCACAGCTTTTTAAATATATCACACACTTATGAATACTTCTAATATCTGATAATAGCAATGTCATCCCATACTTAAACATATGGGAATTCATTCATGGGAAGGTGAAAAATTATCTAATGCTCCTGCAAATTAATGAGGTTCAAAATTGGCAATTGGAAAAGACAATAATCTGTAAAGCTGGAATGTAATAATTCCTATAGGTAACAAAAAAAAGAGCAGAAATTCAAGGATAACTGAAATAAGAGGAGAGAGAAGGGAGGAATCTTCCTCCTGGAAAACTGGCTTCCCACTAGCCACAGTCCTGTTGGGACTGTGACTCCAATGGCCAATGACCAATGACTCCCTTGGCCTCTGAAACCAGCA
>NW_009730502.1:0-499 GCF_000703405.1 Apaloderma vittatum
CAGCTGCACAGGGGAAAGAGAAGAGATTGGAAAGATAGACCTTTAAATTATACTCCTCTAAGCTCAGAAAAATCTATTTTCATCTTTAAGTGTATCATTATTAAGATCATGATCCAATGGTGTAGTGTGAAATAAACCCAGGGTACCTGAATGGTGACCAAAAAGACATTCGTGGGCAGAGCAGCTCTCTTGAGTCTGCACTAGGGCACGGGGAGCCCTGCTGTCTCTCAGGGCTCCTCAAGTGCCCTGATGGAGAGCAATATGACAAATGAGGATTTCATGTCCTACACAGAAGGTTGCTTCACTCAGCAGTGTCATGCTGAGATTACAAACAGAAATTGATCAGTATTTAGCCAGAGAAAGGCAATAACTTTTGGAGAAATTTTGGAAAAGAGCATAAGATGGGTACAACGACATTTACCCAAATGTGTCAATGTCTTCTCTTTCAACAGTCCCCAATGGTCAGACTAAGCAAATGTCCAACAGCAACTCCATCAGA
>NW_009730503.1:0-436 GCF_000703405.1 Apaloderma vittatum
CTTTGTGTCTGAACCCCAGACAAGTTCATATATAGGAAATATGTCACCTGTTCTGGGGTTCCTTTCTATGCGAGTTCATCCTATTTTCTTTCATGTCATTTTACCCTCATCTTTGTGAAAATATGTGGCTTGTTGCATTTGCTGTACTTTTGGCTTGCTTGGACTTCCTATTTATCTCAGAAATTTGGACACTTACAAGCATAAACCCCCCTTTGTGCTCCAGGGTAAGGTTAGCTGGTTAAGAAACAGCCCTTAAGACAGGGATTATGGACTGAGGGAATTTCCGTATTCTCAGTGACAAAATAATGAACCTGAAGTTAATTTTCTGCGTCAGGCTTCCATGGCAACATCTATACCTGTTGTGTCTCTCACTTTCTTTGAATAAATATTTACTTAGCTCAGATTCATGAAGTATTTCTTTGCTCTGAGAGTAAGT
>NW_009730504.1:0-581 GCF_000703405.1 Apaloderma vittatum
CCGTGCGCACGCGCGCACAGCCCCAGGGGCTGGAGCCAGGCCCTCTCAGGAGCCACCTGAGCTCTCCCCCTCTGGACTTGAGCCTTGCTCTCCCCTTCTGCTCTTTCTCCAGCACGGGCACCGCTCACAGCACTCCCAGGTTTTGGGAGGGGACTCCAGCAAGACAGCTCGGTACCTGAGCACGCTCAAAAGAATTCATCAGCCTGTCCATCGTTGTCGTCTTCTCCTACAGGCTCTGACAGCACTGCCAGAAAGCAGAGGTGACAGAGAAAGCCTCAGCACAGAGCATGTCCAGGAGAACGGGGAGGTTCCCTCTAAGCCTCTGCCCAGTCTGGGAGTTGGGGCATGGCTCTGGAGCCCAGCAAGAGCCGGCACCGGGGCAAGGACCTGCTGACAGCCCGGCCCTGATGGGTGGCACCTCGTGACCGCGGGACAGCAAGTACCTGGCAGGCCAGCCCTTGGCATCCCTTCCTGTTAGTCTTTCGAGACGGGCAGGGAGGCTCTGCTGTCTCCGGTATCTGCCTCGGTGTCTTGGCCTGGCTCTGGAGAAAGAGAGCGGGACAGGCGCACCAGATGGGAGC
>NW_009730504.1:850-1550 GCF_000703405.1 Apaloderma vittatum
TGCACCATCTCGGGGGCTTGCTAGCGCCTGCAAGGCATGAAATCCAGTGGCGCTGCTGCTGAGTTCTGATCCATCCCTCCCTGCCGTGAGGCTACAGCCTGTCTGGACACGCATCTAAACCCCCTGGTTACCGAGTCTCAAGGCCAAGGCAGAATGAAATCTGCCTTCACAGAAAGTGTTTGGTTCAATTTTGCATGAGTCGGGCACAGAAGAGCAGCGCCCGGCCCGCGAGGTCAGCACTCGCTCACCCCTGCGATGCCAGGTGGGCTGCAGCTCAGGATCCTCCCAACCCCAGTGACCCGAATTGAGGCAAGCAGTGGACGCTGCTCCATGTTCCTGTGTCTCATCTGTGCCCCTCCTCATGGGCAGAAACCTTGCAGGGTTCGAGCCAGGAGGGTGCAGCAGCCTGAACGTACCCCGAATTCCCTTCAGTGTGAGCGGCATCGGTCTCTGGAGCTCTGCTTAGGTGTCTTGCCCACCTACGCTTGCTCACCTACCCCGTGCCTCCTGCCTCACAAGGCTGAGAAGGATGGCACTGTCACTCGCTGGCACCGTGTCTCTCGTCGTGACCCCATCAGGGAAGGGGTAGCGTGAACCTGTGAAGCTGATGGTAGGTGATTCTTGCCTCTCACAGCCCCTCCACCATGCGGATGGCCTGTGGGGGCAGCTCTGGCCTTCTGAAGTGCGGGAAGGGCACAAC
>NW_009730505.1:0-34936 GCF_000703405.1 Apaloderma vittatum
CTGGGCAAAGGTGAACCTCATGAAGTTCAATTAGGACAAGTGCAGGGTCCTGCGTCTGGGAAGGAATAACACCAAGCACCAGTACAGATTAGGGGTCGCCCTGCTGGAAAGCAGCCCCATGGAGAAAGACCTTGCAATCCTAGTCGACAGTAAGTTGTCCATGGGACATCAATGAGCCCTTGTGGCCAAGAGGGCCAATGGGATCCTGGGACGCATTACGAAAAGTGTGTCCAGCAGGTCTAGGCAGGTTCTCCTCCCCCTCTACTCTGCCCTGGTGAGACCATACCTGGAATACTGTGTCCAGTTTTGGGCTCCCCAATTCAAGAGAGACACGGACCTACTGGAGAGATTCCAACAGAGAGCTACAAGGATGATTAAGGGACTTGAACTGGGGCTGTTTAGACTTGAAAGGAGACGGCTGAGAGGGGACCTTATTAACGTATCCAAATATCTGAGGGGTAGGTGTCAAGGGGAAGGAGACAATCTCTTCTCAGTGGTGCCCTGTACTAGAACAAGGAATAATGAGTTTAAGTTAGAACATAGGAAGTTCCACCTCAACATGAGGAGGAACTTCTCTACTGTGAGGGTAACAGAGCACTGGCACAGGCTGCCAGTTAGAGAAAGTAAAAATCTCTTGGACATGTAAACACTTATACAAGTGTAAGTGACTTCTGGGAAAAAAAGTAATTAATTTCAGTCAAATAAAACTTGAAAAGAGGCAAAAATGGAAAAGCTTCAGTTCTTATTTGTGTTTATACTTCAACTGATTTGAGTTTAGTGGTCACGGTGATGTTGGATTCATGGTTGGACTAAATAATCTTAGAGGTCTTTTCCAACCTTAATTAATTTATGATTCTATGATGGGTAATGCTGAAGGGCTCCTTCACAGAGACAGAAAAAGGAACAAAATGCTGGAGCTGCCTAATCCTTGCTGGAACATGCAGCTTGCCTGCCCTCAGCCAGCTTTAGTGGGAGCATCAGTTGCTTCAGCCTCTTCCCAGCACAGCCTGGCAGGTCTCACCACAGCAGCTGGGAGCCAGGGGCTTCGTGCACATGTGGTTTTGTGCAAGTCACAACGGCACCAGAGAGTCTGGAAATCCTAGGGCTTGGCAGTTCAGTGGGGACATGTCAGTGGAAGTGTCAGGGCACTCACTGAAGAAAGGATCTGTTTCTTGCTCTAATGAGTGCTTGAACAGGAGCATCAGCAGTGAAATCAGTCAAGGTGGTTTTCTTCTCCTTTTCCTGGCATATTCATTGCAGGTCCAGCCTTCCCAGCCTGACAGCTTTTGCTTCTGTTTTTGCACACAGTGCATTCGCATTAAAACCAAAATTTTTTTAGTTCATAGTCAGTAGGAATCTGCCGTGCTTTTGCATGTCTACTTCCTCTTCTTTCAAAAGGCTATGTGCATAGGTGAAGCTTGTGCTTTTCCCTCACTTCTCTCTCAGTTTGTGAATTTAACTACCTGAAACAATAGGATAATAGGATTTTATTTTTTTTTATGGGTACAGAGGCAGAAAATAGTGCTGTCCAAGGGCTGACTGTCCTGATGGTTCTGCCTGACTTTGCCTCTAATGACTTCTAAGCTTCTTACAGCTGCTTCTTGCAGCTTCATTTAAGCCTACTTTAAATAGACCAGCTTCAGGTAGAAACAGCAGTTTTTTGTTGGCAGCACAGAGGTCAATCATTCAGCAACAGAAGTGAAAATCAAAAAACAAAAACTTCGAATTCAGACAGCTAACAGTGGGCTGAAAGTATTCTCTTTTTCAGGTGTCTCTTGTTGTGTTAGCAGAAATCCTGCTGTGGTTCCCACTGGAGCTGTGGTGCCAGCCTGGGGAGCTTGCTTCCTGCGCAGGCTGAGCTCTCACTTTCGCTGATGCTTTCAAGCCACAGCTCTTCTGTACTGTTCTCTCCTTCTTCCTCTTAGCTTGTGTTGCACCTCTCTGCTTTGTCAGTTGACCCCACACCCCTCTCCCTTCATTTAACCAGGATGTCCTGACTTATAACTACAGTTCATGGTCTCTGCTTTTAACCCTGCTCCCATTTGTGAAGATGGGCTCCTGAAAAAATAATGCTGAGGAAGGAGTACAAGACCTCCTTTGGAGATCGCCAAATTAACACTTTTCTTTTATTCCTCAGTATGTCCTTCCTGTGCAGCTTGAGCAGAAGATCTGTTCAACTCTTTAATTTCTAAGACTGCCAGTAATATATTTTATACATTGCACATCATGAGAAGGATAAATTGTACATGCCTCCTATCAGTGCAGACCTGCTGGATCACTGTCAGGTTTTCTGGGAGAATTATACATTGAAGTCTTCCAGTGCAAAGTACTTTTTCTAAATAATCTCTTCTCTCCTCTGCCCTCCTCTGCATTTTCCGTCAGTTTAAGGGCTGATTGTTACAGCAATCAAAAAAGAAAGAATATTTTTGTTTGCAATATTTAAGTCTTACATTCAAGCACTAGATGCACTAGATTATTAGTTTGTTGTTTTTTCCTCTTTTTTTGGGGAAGGCATAAGATTCAGCATTCACTGATGAAACAAATGAAAATTCTCAAGTAAGAAATTTCCACAGTGATGTCTTCCAGAAGCTGGAGAGTTCACTCTGTAAAGGGCCAATTGATGTGTGTAACATTTTCTGTGCATTTCCCATGAAAATTGGCTGTTAACATCTATTGCAGATATGATGCTCTTAAAGGTAGCCTGAGACATGTTCAGCATTCTTTCCCCGCTCTGATAATACTCAGTCTTTTTAATGGACTGCCATGTTAATTGGCTGAATATTCAGCTGGAATAGCATTTGTCTAATATACCATTACTTTATATCAAGTGAAAAATTAACTTTTTGGCTTATTGACATCTCATCATCAAATTAAAAATTTCCCTAAAAAGTTTGTAAGATTCATTTGAATCTCATGGTAAGAGAGACACTTACAGTGACTGTGATCAGAAATTACCAGAGCATCATGTTACTCATCAGGGCTCATGTTATCCTGGATGTTTAAGTATTGGTTGCTCGACATCTGATATTGATTTAGCTTTGGGATTAACAATTCCTCATCAGCTCTGTCTGAATATGTAATTTCTTAAATTCTGTAATAGGGCTTATGAGTCTTGTCATAGTGCAAACATCCCCTTTCTGGATTATTATGGACTTTATTTCTCGGCTGGGATGGTGCCCATGTATGTGTTTTCCCATTCTTTCTTTCTAAGCCCTAATTTCTGTGAGAGGAAAACATGGGGAAATGGACCAAAAAAGTGTCATTCAATGATCACGACAGATGACTCATCTAGATTTGAATGATACCAGCACTTTAGGCCAGTGATGCTTTACAGCTCCCTGCAGTTTAGACATAGATATTTTGTACAAGAATGCAAATGATTCTTACTAATACGCCTGATTTCTCTCTCCTCAGTGAGCACTTGCAGCCCAACACCATCTGAGAGATTTTTCTTCTCACATTGAAATTATAGTTTCAAAGAAAGACTCAAACCTCTGCAAACATGTTGCATTTCCTTCCTCAGTGGTCATGAAGCAAAATAACAACTCCTTTTTCCTTTTTAAAGTCCCTCAGGTAAATTTCTGAGGTGCTCAGTTAACTGAGTAAATGCAACATCCTCAGAAGGAATAGATTTTATATATTACTTCTTTAACACTGTTGCCTGACTATCTGATACCTCATTTTCCATCATTTTGTAATTAGTTTGGTTAATACAGAGGGGCAAATTTTAAAAACTAAGCTTTTAAACCACATTGTCCTTTCAGCAAGCTTTTTTTTTTCTTCCCTAGAACTTTATTTCCTGAGTTCTCCAGGATGAATGATGCGAGGGAGTCTTGTCAGCAAAAAAAATAGTGTTGGCTTAGTGTGAAACAATGAGATGTCTGCCACAGTATGAAGCCACATTTGCCCTCTCATATTCACAGTGTGAAGGGATGTTCGGAGAGGAAAGCCCTCTCAGCGATGCAATCCGTGCTTGTAGTGCTGCCCTTCTCTGCCTCTTGTAATCAGAGCTAAACCAAAGATCCACCTGTCTTCCTAGAAATTCATGCATTGTCAAATTGAATCTGTGAAATCCTTATTCACACACTTCAGGTTCTTCTAAACATGATTTTATTACCTGTGAGCCCTTGACATGTCATGGTGCAGTAAGGAACTGGCAGGAGGTGAAATAAAAGCTTAGTCCACTGACATGCTTGATGTTCCTTCTAATTAAGGAAAATAATTCTTCAGGATTCATTTGAGTCTTTGATCTTTTTGGAACAGCTGTGTTGAAAAACACTGGAGTTTTGCTGAATTTCAGCTGTAACAGCATTTCCTGAGAAAATCCTCTACAAGTCTTGCATAGTCCTATGCCATTTTCTGTTTTGATCTCATCTCATTATCTGATGGTTGCTTCTGAGAAAAACAAAAAACACCCAGACAACAAAAAAACTCACAAAAAACCCCACCACCATTAAAATCATATTCAAAGCTCCAAGTTACTGCAGACAGATTCCCTGTGCTCTGCAACTATTCAGTCATCATTCCTTTTTCCCATAGAAAGAGCTAGGTCAATGTATTTTAACTGTATCTTTCATTCATTCAACAGGTACCCTTTTATCTCCACCATTTCAAAATTTAGGGATAATTTTCAGATTCTGTTCCCGGTACCCTACTTCTCTGATGAAAACTCAGAAAAGTCACAAGGGCTTTTTAGACTAAGCTCTAGTGATCAGTAGTGCACTTTTTTTCTGGTACATCTCTCTTCAGCAGAAGTTTTTCCTCATTTTTATGTGCCCTAATAATATGAATGACAAGGGACACATGAACATTCAAGTGGGTTCCAAGCAATGTGATTTTCATCTGACTAAATGCATATTTAAGCACTAAGTTACAGCTGTTCCATGTGTAATTAAACTTTCTTCTATCAGATGTTCCAATATTAAGGCTCAGGTTCATTAGCCAAAGTAGTAAAGTATATTATAACATTTTAAAACAATAGCAAACACTGAAATCTTTTGACTATCCATACTACTCAGACAACATAGAGCCCCTTCTGTCCAAACATTCAGATGGTAGATTTACTGAGCACCCGGACAGGCAATTATCCACGCTAATGCACATGAATCTGCATCAAGGTCTGCAGATCATCAACAGAAACACTTTAGGCTGAAAAAAAATATAAACAGGCAGCTCGACATGGGAGGATCCCGGAGATACTGCTTGTGTAGTGCAGAATTCCTATTCATTCATACTGAACACTGTAATTTCTGGACCAGACAGTAGCTGCTTACCAAATTGCTATCACCTCACAGCACTAGCAGTTACTTTACCACCGCTAAATTCCAGGGCACTAGTAAAAAATGAGGGCTTCTTTCAGAGTGTAATAATAACCTCATCTAGACAAGCAAGGCCTTCAGCATTTGGATGTGTGGGCAGCAGAGCGAGCCCCTTCACACAGCTTCATGCTGATGATTGTCTGGAGTCATTGATGGTCATCTTATGTTTGTGTGATGAAATAGCACCATCACAATGTGCAGGTTGCTGACTGACAGTTGTCACAGCTTGTGTCCACTCTCCCGTGTCTGTGCGTAACCCCTGCTGCCTCCTCATCAAGATCATCAGCTGCCTTTTGAGAGCATGGCTTATGCAGCATTTCTTATATAATTTATAAATGAGCTATGTTTCATCTGCAGCTAAAGAAAGGAGTGAAGAATCTTAGTTTATAGACTTAATTTGCGTTTCTTCAGAGGATTAGCAAAGATGGATAAAATCACATCCCCCCTCCACCTGCTGAGTTAGTCAGTCCCCATATTCTCTCATATTTAAAAGCCATAAAGGCAATATATATATGATCAATATTTAGTTGAAGGAAGTTCTTCCAGTGCAGCACAACTATGTTTAAAAGAACATTCAGTCCAGTTTGAAATAAGACTGCATGTTTTAAGTATCAGAGAAATCTACAATACTCTGGAGAAGATCTGAAAAAAAAATGTTGACATTTCGTAAATGTTCTGCTCAGTATCTTTATATTACTCATCACAGAGCCACTACTGTGATATGAAAAAAATCCTGAACTGACTGCATTGCTATCACCAAGCATTAGGCAAAAGCACCCTAAACTGTAGTAATTCCAAGTTGTAAAGAATGTAGAGGCCTCTTAACATGTCCTTTTACTCCCATCTTCCATAAATTTATTTCAGAATGAAAATGATTGCTCAGTCATTATCACATGACGACTGGGGCTGAATGTCCCCAAAGTGACATGCATTTTTGATAAAACTGGGAAAAATGTCGGTATGTTGGGCAAAAGAATTGGTCTCCAACGTGAAGGTGGTGGGGGACCATCATATCTCCTATGGCTTGTTGTTCAAAGGAAAGAGCCAGACGTTTTGCTACCGGAAAGGAAATCTGAGATTCTTCTTCATCAAGCCCAAATTTCTGCTGACAGGGGTACCTGCTAACCCCTCTCAATACCCACAGGTCACTGATTGCACCAGACATGCCAGCATCCCTGAATTCAGCCACCAGACGGATTTCTCCACATCCAGCATTTCCTTTTTGTAGCTTCTGTCATCCACACAATAATGCAAACCTGCACTGCTCTTGCCAGAGTATCTGATCTGCTTTCTATTAAATAAGAAATAAAGCTGGGAGCTATTTGATTACAACAGAGTGATTAAAGAAAGATTAAGACAAGACTAGAGAGAGGAGCATCTTCAAAATAAGTTTTGTGTGAGAAGGAGAGTGGGTTGGTGCTACATAAGGATAACACCTGCTGATAACAAACTCGAGGAGTTAGTATGTAGCTGAAAGCTGTTTATAGCTGCTTTTTAAGAACACCTGGAGTCATTCTTTAGCAGGAAACTTATATGTGGCAATCATAGCAGCCTACATTAGTCCCATCAACCAGACTGAGTAACATCTGGTGCCCTAAGGAGAGTTTTAGTTTGGTCTTCAGAGATGCAGGGGTCTTCTTCTGTGGTAGCTGCTCCAAGGTAAAGCACAGACGACAACTGCTAGTTTCATAATTGTAAAACAATTTTTCCCAAGTTTTCTGCCAACAGGTAAACCAACATCCAAAAGTACATTCAGTCTGGAACAGAATACAGATTTCCTCACAAATATAATAGTTATATTTGTAACATTCAGTTACATTTATAACATTTTAAACAAGCTTTGATTACTTGCTGTTTGCAAAAGTATGGAATTAAATTCTTCACTAAGCTGTGTTTAAAAAAATGAAGATTTAATCAACATCTGTACTTTTGCTGCTTCACTTAAATATTAGAAATTTATTTCAACATTTCTAACCTTACATTTTCCTGCTGTTATATTCCCTGGGCTTTTTCTGTGCTTGGTCACTGATGTTAGATCATTTTTATGGTGCTTTGTTCTCTGTAAACAGCATAGTGTTATGTCAACATTCTGTGCAAAATTTTGAACAAAGCAGATAAATGTAAATATTTTGATATTCAAACAACGTTTTATATATATCTGTCTATTTTATAGCTCACACTAACAATTACTTAACTGGATCTTGGAAAAATTTATAAAGAAATTAATTACTATTTTTTAATAAAATCGTTGCAATGTCTGAAACTTGTCTCCACAGAGACGATGATAATATCATCTGTCTCCTGGTTTGTGGTAGACAATAAAAAGATAATTTAATTGAAGTTGGACCACAGATTTATAAAATAGAAGTAATTTCAGAAGAAATTAGACCTAGCAGGAACTTTTCAGGGAAAAACATTAATTTCATCAGAAAATATCACTTTATGAAAACCAGGACTTGTAATGAGAAGAAAAATATTTGAGAATACTTTTCACATCAGTATGATGGAAGCCTTCATCTTCCTAACATATCTATCTTGTATTTCAAGGCAATATATTTTATTTAAATGTAAACTAATTATGCTTTATTCATATTTAATTGTAATGAAAATCCTGAAAAGCAAAAATTGAACAAAGCTTTGAAATTGCATGAAAAATTTATTTTCTGACATAATTCTTCTTTCATTTAATTTGATTTTGACTTAAAATCATCATAATGGTAAGTAGATAAAAGGTAAAAACATATCCAATGAATTAGCATATGCATTCAGAGAACACTTTCCAAAGAATAATGAATTTATTACTATACTAAAAAAGATGATTGCATAGGGGATTGAAATGAAATACCAACTGCTTTTTTCTTTATAAAAGTGTACTTTTGTGATAATCATTTCTTATTCTCAAAGGAAGATGTCTCTGTGAAGTATAAAATATTTCCATTTAAAAATTGTTGTTCTTTGGTGAGAATCCAAGGCAACTGCACATAAAATCACAGAATCATAGAATTATTCAAGTTGGAAGGAATCTCAAAGATCATCTACTTCCAACCCCTGTGCCATGGGCAGGGACAGCTCCCACTAGATCAGGTTGCTCAAAACCCTATCCAGCCTGGCCTTGGACACTGCCAGGGTGGGAACTTCTTCCTCACATCTAATCTAAGTCTACCCTCTTTCAGTTTAAAGCCATTACCTCTTGTTCTATCACTACATTCCCATGTATAAAGTTCCACCTCATCTTTCCTGCAGGCCCCCTTTAAGTATTGGAAGGCTGTAAAGCCGCCCTGGAGCCTTTTCTTCTTCAGACAGAAGACCCCCAAATCTCTCAACCTGTGCTTATAGGGGTGGTACTCCAATCCCCTGATCACCTTTGTGACTCACTCCCCGACAAGTTGGGTCCCCCAGAGCTGAATGTGGTACTCCAGGGGGGTTCTCACAAGAGCAGAGCAGAGGGGAACAATCACATCCCTGAACCTGCTGGCCACGCCTTCTTGTGATGCAGTGCAGGATATGATTGGCTTTCTGGACTGCGAACACACGCTGTCTCATGTTCAGTTTTTCATTCACCAACACCCCCAAGTCTTTCTTTATGGGGTTGCTCTCAATCCAACCTCTGCTCAGTCTGTATTTGTGCCTAGAACTGCCCTGACCCAGGTAAAGGACTTTGCACTTGGCCTTGTTGAAACTCATGAGGTTCAAATGGACCCACCTCTCAAGCCTGTCAAGATCTCCCTGGATGATATCCCTTCCCTCCAGCACGTCAACTGCATGACACAGCTTGGTGTCATCAGAAGACCTGCTGAGGATGCACTCAATCCCACTGTTCATGTCACCAGTGAATATGTTAAATGGCACTGGTCGCAATGCCGACCTCTGAGGTGCACTACTCAGCACTGTTCTCCACTTGGACATCAAGCTGTTTGCTGCAAGTCTTGGAGTGTGACCATCCAGCCAATTCCTTATCCACTGAGTGATCCATCTGTCAAATCCGTGTCTCTCCAATTTAGAGACAAGGATGATTTACTGCGTCAAGATGAAATCAAAGAAAATGAGGATATGCTTTATATAATCTTTTTATAATCTTCAGTAAACATCATAAAGTCATTCCAGTAATCTGCTTACCCCTTAGCATTTCTGATTTGATTTCCCTCTGAGTCAAGGTTCTAGGCGGTGAGGACTCTGTGGAGCTGAAGAAATTCTTCCTTTCCAAAAAAATCTATTTAAATCATAATGATTTGTACACCTAATCCCCAGGTAAAAATAAAACAGGCTTCTTTCTAATGTGTTTGGTAGGTGAGTGTGGAAGGCCTGCCTATTTATCATTTTATCTGAAGTTCTAGCTGATAAGATGAGAGATGTTACTGAAACATTTTTCTCAAAGTGTTCCCGAAATGGTTTAGTAACATGTTAGATCCTTTACCATTTGGCTGTCAGTGTAAAAGGCAGCAGAAAAGAAAATGAGGCAGTATTGGCATTTAGAGAAGGCCTCACTTAAGTGTCTAAAAGCATATACAGGTTAGAAATGAACTCTTCTTTATCTTGAAAACAGTTGAATACTCACCAGCATATCTTTGATCCACCATACTGTGTTTAAACCCATTCTTAAAAGATCCTGTTCGTCAGAGGAAACCCTGAAACAAATCAGTTGAGAAGGGTTTTAGAAGGAGGCCTTCAGTTTGCAGTTGAGCAAATAAACAAAGAAAAAAGATCTTCCATAGATGTGTTCGTCTGTGTCTATGTGCGTGCATGCGTACTTTTACACATGCAGAACAGAAGCCTTTAAAATCTGCCCCTACACTTTCCTCCAACTCAAGGCCAATTAAAAAAATACAACATACCGCACTTCTAAGCATAATGTGTGTACCATAGCTTTTCAGAAATTCAAGTATGAGCATATAGATTGAAGAATGGGATGTGGAAATGTTCTCTTCATTTCCAGCTGTATAGTATGCAACTAAGTGAACTATGTTAAAAGCATATGGGTGTACATGACAGTTTATTTCCAGGTAATCTTCCTCTGTGACTAACACTCCACTTCTGTCTATATTGTATCCCAAGCCTAAATCTCCCTTTCTTATCTGAAGATGCTTCCTGTATTTTGAAAGGAAATGACTTCCAGCAATTATCTGCATGAGTAGGTTTGCTTTCTGGCATAGATATCCACAGGGCTTCACTTCTAAAAATTCTAAGCTCTGGTCTTTACCGGCTCTAGACCACATGCAATCATCTGTTTGTTGTATAGAAAGGAAATGCAAACCTTTTAGCATCTTAGCCACATTTTCCTTCAAAAAAGAAGAAGAAAAGTAATACTATTAGTATAATCCATGTCCTAACATCTCCACTGGCCTCTACCAAATTAAAACGCTTGCTCTGGCTATTTATATCCCTGTCAATCTTGTGGTTGGTTTGTGGGTTTTTTTCTCATTTACTGTGTCCTTGAGTTACTCTTATGTCTATTACATATTAGGCTAATAAAGTGGTCCGTGCAAAAATAATTAGATTTCCATGCAGCAATGCTGCTGCCATTTACGGTGCATAATAAAGAATAAAATGGGCGGAAATTTTGTGTTGAAGAAGAATCTAGTTTTACCACAGTAGATTCATTTTTCATGTTTCATTGATTATTCAAGAGTAAAAGAGATGAAAAAATATCTGGATCATATAACTGTGTCACACTAATGAAGAGGACTGAAAACCCCCTTCCCTATCCCATTCATATGCAGTAAAGAAAAACAAGGAGAGACTCAGCTCTTGACTGAACTCTTGAAAACACCACATGCATAAGAATTATTAAAGTTGATTTTCATGATCACATTGGATTCACTCTGAATATATAAATGATCTGCCTGAAGAATATAAAGTAACTCCTATCTTCATCATACATATCAATTCTCTTAATTCAAAAAGTGTCACTGCAAAAGAACTCACTGTGATTTTTGTTTTCTTTTCTCCTTTACAATACAGGCTGAAAGCCTTTCCTGAATTTCTTTTCTATGCTAGTTGTATGTATTATTGATATGGATACGTACATCTGATGTGCTATTGATACATAGCCAAGGAAAGTACTTACCTGATGAAGGAAAACAGCATATGACAGTAACTATCACCTTTCTTGTAGATAAAGATGTTTTAGCAATAAACAGTATTTAGAGTTCTAAAAATGCTTTTGGCAGCTTCACTCATCAGAGATTATCAAACAAATAAAAATGATATCAGAGAAAAGGAACATGATTTTTGTAGATTCATATTTCAAGAAAGGATGGGAAAGGAAGAGCAAAAGGTCAATTTTATTAGCAAAGAGAAGTTGCTAGAAGAATGTCAAAGTGATCGATGCATTTCAGTGTATACGTAACTGATCTAAAAGGATGTAAATAGGGGAGGACAATATTTACTGTTAGTGTTTAAAAAGCTTTCAACTAAATCTCTCTATGAAGGGGTGAAGACCATGCTGAAAGAGTAGACAATAAAATGGTAGAAATTCTGTGTAGTCCACTAGGAAATACTGTAAATGGAAAAAGGCAGTCCCAACAAAACACAAACAATAATGAAAGTAAAAAAACCTGTTCTGTCAACGAAAGAAAACTCCTGTTCAGGGCAGATAGTTCTATGAGAATGTCATGACAGCCCTCAGTTATTGCTGAAAATATCCCAGCAAACAGAGTAATATGAATGACTAGAAAGGGATTATAGATAAAACTCAAAACATCATTGTGTAAGTACCTGTGGTTCAACTGAATATTCTTCATGTTCCCTAACTGAATGAGCCTGTGGCAAAGTAGGAAAGCTGTGAAGAAGGGAAGCAACAAAATGGCTTCTAAAATGGAGGGGACTAAATTTATTAAGTTCTTTTCAACCTGATAAAAAACCCCACAACTCAAGCTAAAAATAACAGGTGTCTTTAAAGGAAGAGATGGCACTGAGGAGGTGGTGGGAATGCTTCTGCATAGCTTCTCAGAAAGCAAGAAGTGAAGGATACCGCAACAGGTTTACAAGAAAGGACAGGAAATAAAATTACATATAGCCTACGTATAAACTTTTTATCTTTAAGATGCTGTGGTAGATCGATGTGTAAAGAGATCCAAAGAAAACAGAGGCCATTTCACGGGGCACATATCTAATCTGTCTATGGTTCAATGTAGTGGTCTGGATACAGCTACTGCAACAGAACACACTGCTCCATCCTGGACTTCAATCTCTTTGATCTCATCCTTTTATAAGCTCCGCTTTGCTGCCCAAGGAAGTCTATGACTGACTTGTTATTTGAGGCAGCGGCTTTTCTACTTCTGTGTGCTACCTCTGTATGCTATGATCAAACTTCAAATAATTTTTGAAATACATAGTATAATAGGTCACTACTGCTTTGCTAATCTGTAAGATTAACTCTATTTAGGGCACATTATTAGGCATGAAAATATAAACCATAGCCTGATAGAGCTGCCCAGTTGTGTCAGCAAGGACAGCGTATTTCGTTCTGCAAAACAGAAAGCTCCAGAAAATCTGTCCATCTTTATTGCAGATACTTCATACCACCATGGAAAAGCTTAAGGAAATTACAACACAGAAGCACTCTGCCCACTAACATTTGCTCATAAAACTTACAGATTAGTCTTGTTGTAACACAGGCAAGGTAAGAAGTATTTGTGTTTTGAAAGAATTTTATCAGGAAGATATACATTGATCATGATTTTTAGACTTGCTTTTTCTTTCGCTCTTCTGTCTTCACTCTGGCACCTCTGAATGTATAAAAACACATTTATTTTTTTTCATTTAGAGTCATAGCATTTGCTAAGAGTTTCTTTCTCTAGCAGTAGTAAACAGCCAACAGGTTAGCTCAGAAGAAATTAGAGATTAGAGAAATAAGAAAAAAAGACATTCCCAGCATCATAGCTATTAATGAGAAAACATATATTGCTAATAGAAAAACATTTCTGTAAAATCAGATGCTTTTTAACCTGGAGCCGCCTTATGCCCCAAAGCATGTCCAAGGTCCTTGGATGTCCTTTGGATGAAAGGGATACCAAACAGGCTGTTGACGGTTAGGGCTGGGCTGGCCACTAAACGTTGACAGATGCTTTCTAACGCCCTCTCCCTCCCCAAATGGGAAGGAAAAGGGAATGAGACAGAGAGATTTACAGACTGGAAAAAAAGAAAATTAAATCGGCTTTAATGAATAAGGAAATTATAAAAATAGTGAATGATCATAGAATCATAGAATGGCCTAGGCTGAAAGGGACCTTAGAGATCATTTAATCCAACCTCGCTTGTCATGGGCAGGGACGCCTCTCAACTAGACCAGGCAACACATGGGGACCGAACAGGGATATACATATATACAAATCCAATATTGAACCCGACTCCCCTTGCCCCCCCCCATAACAATCCCCACTGGTGCTGCAGAGCAGGAGGCACTGGGGAAGCCCCAGGCTCAGCAGTGGAGGGAGCTGGATATGGGAGCTGGATTCAGGAACTCAGGACCCACATCAAAGGCAGAAGATCAGACAGAGTCCTCCTTGGCCACTGCAGAAGAGAAGAGACCTAAACCCTCATGATCCCTCTGTTTTATACTGAATATGACATCTATGGAATGGAATACTCTTGTTGGACATTTGTACTGTCTATAACTCCCCGGAGGTGCAACCTTTTACTTCCTTGTGACCTCTTTTACTTTCTGGCACCCCCAGCGTAGCACACAAGAGCCAGCAGTGGCCTTGGTCACTATGGGAATAATTATCAGCAAGAACGTTTCTGCACACCAGCCCAGGCAGTAACTGTAAACATCAGGTGCTATCACTGCCAGTAGCAGACACTGTCTGCAAAAACATGCTGCTACCTTCAGAAAGTACAATCTTTAAGAAGAGACTGAACTGAGAAGTAAAAATCACTGAACAAAACAGGTTCTGTTAAGCTCAAACCAGGACACATACTCTACTGGTGTTTGCTTTAAAGAGTCCATGGGGACAGCTTATGGTACACAGGGAGATTGCTCCACATACCAGGTAAAGACAAATGTAAAACTGGACTTCTGCAAGACAGCATATGAAGAGCGTGAATAACACTCAGACTAGTCTCCAGAGATGCTTTTAGACAAAAGCGTGCATAGTTTCCTGCAAGATAAATAATTCTTTCAAAATTTTTTTCAAAACAAATGGTGAAGTGGACCTGACAAATTTTTAGATGCAAATTGCACATCCTCTTTCTTCACAATTTAAGAGGGGATAATAATAGAGAAGAAAGACTGTGCAAATGTTTAAAAACGTCATTGTAACCTCTTAGGCAACACGTAGCGGCCCATGTCCTCTTAGGATATTGGTACTGCAGAACAAAGCAAATGACAGTTTAGTGCCAGTTATTGCCTTATGTAAATAACTGTCTCAGGATTGTATTTCTCTTCTACATGCTGCCTCATGTTCAATGCAGGCCTGCAACAGTGACTCACTCTTTCTACATGGACGTCATACAAACGTGTGGCCTGAATTACTGAATACATGTATTTCTGCTAAATAATTGCCTTTATTTCAGTATAACTTCATTTTATGTTCCATTACCCAACAAAACTGAGCTATGATTCTCTATGATGTATCTTAACCTCATCTTAGACACTTATTTTTGCTACATAAAAGTCTCAGAACTAGAAATTAAAAGCTCACTCTCCATCAATCAGAACATAAATTAACATTTAGGAAATTATTTGAGATTGCAACTCCATTTTCTGACCTTCACTGTCCTTATCTTCACACAGACTTCTCTTCAGTGTCTCATGCTATGGACAAATTCTTTCAGGAACATCCAGAATAGTTACCCAGTGAGTTTGTAGAGAAAATATAATAAAAAATCTATATTGCATTGTGACCCAGAGATTTGGGCTCACTAACTAGGAAACTGTTAAGAACTGGCTGATGAGAATGGGAACTTTTACTGACTTAATACTTATTAGAGCAAGTATGATAATAGACAGTGGAACAAGTTAGCTAGGGAAGGTGTTAAGAAGAGAGAAAAAAGTAGACTTTAAAATATTCTGCCAACAGTATTTTAAAAAATAGCGGAATTAATTTTCCCATAATACCGGGAATGAATTCGAACTGGCCCATTGGAAGTCAGTCTGCTCTGTGTTTAGGACTCAATCAGTTTGTTAAATCACATTTTAGATACAACTCTTCATATGTCATTCAGTTGTCACTAATAATTTGGCCAGCATGAAACATTTGGATCATATTGCAAGAGGGAGATTGAAAACTAATTGAAGTGGAAAAATATATTCCTTCCACTGGGGAAATAAGGGAGGAAAGAAATATTAGGTTTGTGCTGTCGTTCTCTGAGTCTCTGATTTTAATAAAACAGATGCTTTATAAACAATCAAATTTGAAATGTAGCTCAAAAATCAGCCTTTTGCCATCTTCTCAAAAAGACAAAAAGGTTAACAGCAATGTTAAATTAGCCACATCCTGAATGTTTAACATAAACTAGTATAAATAACAGAAGTGCAAACTGGTACTTACCATTACTTTCCTACTCATCATGTAGAAAACCTAATTTCTGAGAAGCAGTTCCTAACGCCAGCAGAGATTCAGATTTATATATGCACAGGGTAGTAGCCTGTAATTTTCTTTTAAATGCCTGGGGGTTCTCTGACGTTCCAGAAGTACATGGGACTTCAGCTGAATGAAAGATCATGCTTTGAGCTCAACGTGCCGCACACGTGCTTTAGAGGTGTGCTGTGCTAGCAGGCAGGTGCCACTGGTTCCCGACATAGCTGGGACTGGCCTCGGGGGCAGAAGCAGCTAAAAGCTGGTAAAGAAGTGCTACCAAAGGAGAGAAAAACTCTTCCAGGTTTTCAACATCACTGAGAGGAAGTTGGGGCTGCAGCGCATTGCTGTATAATTTTACAGGAGTCGAGGTTGGGGTAGGATAAAATTGGTTAATTGTGTGAAGCCCCAAACCCCACTGAAGTCACTGCCTTTTGTTATTGATGCAAGCATGTATTGCACTCAAAATCTTTTTTTTACGGGTAAATCAGAAAGACACATTATATATACATAAAGCCAAGAATTTCCTTGTTAGTATAGTGGAAATCCTCAGAATCTAGTCATTGTTAGTCCAGATCTGAATGTTACAGTAGAAGAAAGAATAATAATAGAGGTAGAATTTTTATACACATGCACATAGAATCATACACACAAATAGAATCATAGAATCATAGAATTGTCAGGGTTGGAAGGGACCTTAAAGATCATCCAGTTCCAACCCCCCTGCCATGGGCAGGGACATCCCCCACTAGATCAGGTTGCTCAGAGCCCCATCCAGCCTGGCCTTAAAAACTTCCAGGGATGGGGCTTCCACCCCCTCTCTGGGCAACCTGATCCAGTGTCTCACCTCCCTCATGCTGAAGAGCTTCTTCCTAACATCCAATCTGAATGAACCCATCTCTAGCTTTAATCCATTCCCTCTAGTCCTATCACTATCCGACATCCTAAAAAGCCCCTCCCCAGCTTTCTTGTAGGTCCCCTTGAGATACTGGAAGGCCACAATAAGGTCTGCTCGGAGCCTCCTTTTCTGCAGACTGAACAGCCCCAACTCTCTCAGTCTGTCTTCATAGGAGAGGTGCTCCAGCCCTCTGATCATCCTCATGGCCCTTCTCTGGACATACTTCAGCATGTCCATATGTTTCTTGTGTTTCTATCCCTCCTCCTGTTGTTTATTCTCCCCTTCACCTACTTGTCTGGGCCCCAACATTGATGGTTTCATTCTGGTGACAGTGGTGGGGTGTCATGGTGAGTTGCCAGCACCTGAGTCCTTTTCCGAGAGGAACGTAATGTTCATTTTGATAGTTTCTTTTTCCTCGTTCTTGGATATTCTTGGAATATTTTCTGTGTGTGCTAGATACTATGTCTTTGTTCCTTTTCTGACATTTAAAACCAGTTTTGTCAAATTCTGCAGTTTTTTTAACTGACTGTAGGTGAGCTCTTTATAGCTATGGGATTTTCAGTACCAAGCATGTGCTCCATCTTTTATCACCCCATGACTGCCCTCCTCTGTGCTGCATCCTGTGGCTTCATTACTCAGCAAACCTGCTGCTACACCGGGCCTATATTTCTCTACACTACATCGTTATGTGAGTCATAAATATCTTATTCTACATAGAAAAAAAGTATTAACTGCTGCTACCTATATAAAACTATGGTTGTACCCTGCAAAGATGATAAACATAACATAAATTAGGCATAAACATCAGTTACAGAAATTGTTGCCGTAACTACAACAAGCAAGTCAAAGCTGCAATAGGTCAAGAAAAGTTTGGACTGAGTGTGCCTGTCAGTCCTGAAACTGTAAATTCATTAAAAAGCTTGTGGCCCTTTACTAGCAATGACCATATCATATTACAGGATTTCATAGTTGCACAGGGCTGAGATACAGCCCACTTCATAGAAATTATATTCTGAGCAGAGTGAGATTTTTAGTGGTGTGCAACTTTATTGGCCACTGGCATTCATTATAGTTTTTCTTTCACAGTCGAATTAGCTATAGGAACTACTGCACAGAAAAGATGTTTTGCATACATATTTTTGTTTGGGATCTGAAGTAGCTATGCAAGATGCAGCAAGTAGAACATTATGTGCAGTCTTAGTGCAGAAGGGAGAAGAAAAAAGGGTATCTTTCAGTACCATCACTTGCAGATGACCAGTGGGAGAGACAAAATTCTGTGGTGGTATAAGCTCTGATGTCTAAGCGTTTCTCCCAGACCTGCAGCACCAGTGGGGCTCTGGTTAGCACAGCACGAACACATCAGGTCTCACAGCAGAAGGAGTCCATCTCGATATGAAATCAGCCAAATTCATTTACTCTGTCAGGTCTCAGACCACTGGATAGTTCCCACACTGACACTTGGAGAGATTTGGCAATATTTACTAACCCATTTTGCACTAGTACAGTGAAAAATGATCAACAGTTGTTTGTTCTCCACGGTTATAAAACTAAATCACATAATAAACAGAACTTAAAGGATTTCCAGTAGTAACTGATGTGTTGAACAAGTCCAAAAATGTTTTAGTAAAATTATGTTTTAGCAAAATAATGTTTGATATTAATAAACAATAAATAATTAAAGACCACAGTGCCACCCACTCTAAAACTTTTTTGCTCAGTTAACGCTAACTGCTATCTGAGGAACATTGACATAAATGATAAATATAGCTTATAGGATTAAAATTACCAAAGTACAAAAACTTCCAAGCGGAACTACACCTACAGATAAGAATGTGCCATTTACACATTGGCTTTCATCAGAAGAAATACGTGAGTGAGATCATGAAGTTTAAAAATTTGCCTGTTGCAGTGGGAGCTGAAAATAATTGGAGTTTCTGGTACACTGCATCTCTCAGACATCACGCAGAAATCTTTGAATTGCAGCAATTCCTGAGACATGCTAGCAGGCTTCCCAGCTGCTGTAGCTCTTTTGAACCTCATTACAAAAAGGGTTGAGGTACTTTTAGAGAACAACCAGGCTTTTTTCTCTCAAAATTATCTCTGCAGGAGGAGACAGAGCCAAGTGGCTTGGACGGTAGAGACAGGTGAGCCCTGGGAGAATGAAGACACAGAAAGGGTCAGCTCAACTCAGCAGACATCAATCTCTGCGCTGTTACACACACTCGCATAGCTCGGGTTTAGAGTACACAGTGCCTGCTTCTGGCAGAAAAACAAAAGATGTTGTCCAGAAGTGAGATAATCCTCTGTTTCATGGAATACTGACATTCAGTTCTGAAAGACAGAATGAGAAGTAGCTGTCCTGTCACCAGTGTTATGAAACCAAAAGCCCGTTAGAAACTTGCACCTCAGCATTTATCATAAACTAAGGAGAGAACTGCCTTTCTAGTACTTTAAAACTAAGGAGAGAAATTTAATGTAATCTTTTTTGCTCTTTGTTGATGGAATTCGACCATTTTGTCTAAGACCAGAAGGACTATAGAGACACCCCTGTATACCATCCTCCATCATCTGTTTAATAAAGATGTGAACTTGAGGTGACGTTATGTGGTACACTTTTAATTTCAAACTTTGACATGCCTCTTAAGCTGTAGTCTCTAAAATTTTATTCTCTTTACAGAGTAGCTTTCTCATCTCTGGTCACCTATGTTACAGAAAACAAAAACAAAACACAAAAAGTTCACCTGAAATGCAAGAAAAAAATGTTTTATGGCATTTAGAGTCTTATTCTCTTGCAAGTTTCAAATTGGCTGTAAAACAGTCTAAGTAAAGTCTATCCCATCGGGAGGAGTCCTACTGAATTCACTGTGTTTGCAGCTAGGCTTTAGGACTCAAAACACAAATATACAAAACAATTTTTAAATCATGAATATAGGTTTATCAGAATCACTTGAAGCTGGGGCAGTCGAAATTTAAAAGCCTTTTTTTTTCCTTGAAAAAAGCTTCAAAGTGCTATGCTGCAAACAGAATTAATTTAACCCTTTGTAAAGCTGCACTTTTAGTTCAAAGAACGGCACATAGGATTGGAATTATTTTAAATGCCATGAACCATTCTATTTGATGGTAAATCTTCCCAAAGTTTCTTCTGTTTCCAAGGCTCCAAGAGGCTGGACAGGAAAGACTGTAGAAGTTAAATATCAGATTACTCCCACCAGTGAATAAAACTTTTATAAAATTCTACAGGCCTTTGTTTGTGAAGAAAGTATATTGCTGGAAAAGAATAGAAAGTTGCATTGTTAGACAAAAACTTTTTAGATCTTATCCTTTGTGACTCAACTGGGTTTTCTCAGGAATAGGAAAGTATTTGATTTTCTCCTGTGTGCAAGTGGTCTGTAGCACTTCTAGTCTTTTTCTCTGTGTCTTTCTCAAGCAAGAGACTGTTGAGACTGGCTGACCAGGGCTTTGATATCAATTGGCCTCTCCTGTAGTGTTTTCTAAAGAAAGTCTAAACACGTTTAGCTACAAAAAGTCAAGTTTTATCACATGAAGAACATAACACTTTTCAAATAACAAACCTCAAATTAAGGAAGATGCAGCGCATGTCCTTGCTTCTAGAGAGTTATGCAGTATCTTCCACAGGGCAGCAGACTGCTACCTGGAGATTTTCTTTCACCCTGTCACCCCTTCCAGTGCCTGAGGCTAAGCCTACATTGACACATTAAACAGCTCTAGGGAACACTTCTGGGCACCGAAAAGTCTGTCCTTTATACAGCCACTCTGCTCAGAGCCAAGGAAGACTGTCCCTGACAAAACCCAGATGTGGCTCTGCAGCCAGCACAGCCACCCCATTTTGAAGGGTCAGAGAGCCTGATAAGGCAAACAGAGGCTGTTTCAAGCAAGCTGAATGCAGTGCCAGAGAGTGGTATTACAAATATTAACGTCAGCTTCATCTCTCCAGAGCCTCTTAAGTCTCTTCAGAGCCTCTTAGCCTTGGCCACTCCGCAAAACATGATGGATCTCAACCCACGTTGTGCCTCTCTGCCCATTACTCCTTCCAGCTCCCTCTCTGCCTGAGCATCCTCTGCAGTAATCTCACTCTTTAGTCTGGCTTCTTCTAGCTCAGTCAGTTTGGTTTTTTTTAAAATTGATAAGTAGTATACAGGAAAGAAAATATACAATTGCTCTTTCTTTTTATATACACATATATCTTCAATCAGGGTGAACAGTGAGTAGCATGGGTCAACTCTGCCACACAGGGAATCTCTGCAGCACACAGCTCACGTATCCAGGCTAAAAGAGGGTACTGGCTTTGCATAAATAAGGACATTTTGTCCCAGGCTTGGTAGACATTGTATGAGTAAATACAGAAGGAGGAAGAATTGGTGTGTCAACCATGATTTGCCTGCTGAGATTATCTCACTGTAAGAGTTATCCAACCATGAAAAAGTGTAAGGCCCTCATGGTGCTTTGGTCTGTCTTTACCTCTACCTACAGTAACTTTAGAACTGAAACATTTGACTTAAATAAATATTTAGATATGATTATGAAGTTTTTGTGTGAACCTTGTGGACTTGTGGTATACAGAGGATCAGACTAGATGATATTATGTTCTCATTTGTCTTCTACTTCAACAAGATTAGAAAAATATTACATTTTCAAAAATGTTTTGTTCAAGGTATGTTCGAAGCACAAATGAAATCCTCATGTGATGTAACTCTTCCAGGAGGTCTCCAGACCAACCTGCACTCATATTTCATACAATTATCATAAAACAAGCATCTACTTCCAATGGATATTCAGTTAGGTGAGAGCACACACCAAAGGAAAAGGCTAACATCCCTCACTTCTCAAATCAGCTACCCATTGTGAAAGCTAAATAACACTTTTTGGGGCCTCTTGATTTCTGAGTAAGTAAAAAGAGATGAAAGCCTAAAATAAAGAATTCAATATAAAGGATAGAATCTTAACATGACTTCTGAGCATATGTATTTGCATTTTATATTCCTTTTTCTTTTTCCTTTTCCTCTTTGCTGAATCTGTCCTAACATTTAGTGAACATAAAAGAATTTTCATTAAAAACGAACTTTTAGAAAAAATCAAAGAGATTATGCTGCAGCTGTAGCAGAGCATTGGTGCACACTGCATTTGAAAAAAAAAAAGGAATTATGTAGGTACAATGAAAAAACAAGAAAAAATGCTGACAGAACTGTCTAGAAGCAAGTCTCTTTAAAGGTCAATATATCCAATCTTCAGAGAAACAAATATTAACCCTATTTTAAAATGATTTATCTTCTTTTTTTTCCTTATACACTTGTTTTGGGTTAATGGTTCTTTAATGCTTGAAGGAAGTAAAACCTTTTTTCTAGTATTTAGTCTAGGTTTCCAATCAGTCATAAAAAAAGAACAGACTGCACATTGTGGTGCAGAGAATGGGAAAGATTATTCCTGTGGTAGAACTTAACTTTAAAAAGTATATAAAATAGAAAGTGAGAGAGGACTTAAAAGGGGAAAAGGAACGAACTGAAAAGCCGGAAAGGGAACAGAGGAAAGAAAAGATGAGAAAGCATAGACATGAATGTAAGAGATTTGCATTTCTAAATGGAACCAACGACAGAGGGTCTGCTACTAGGAGAGACAAATGGCTCGGGTCTCCCAGACCCTTATTTATACTGAGTGACAGTGGTAAGAGAGGAGGCACTGTGGCTTAAGGAAGCTCCGAGTCTGCTCTAACAGGGGTGCTGGGAAAGCTGCAGGCAACACAGCAGTTTGCTTTCGTGTGTTCGTGCCTGAAAACAGGCATTGATGGAGCACTAAGGTGAAATAAGCATCTTTCAACAGGAACATTGAGCATTTGGGCAGAAGTGAGATGGGGCAGGTGATAAGAAAAGCAGACTGAATCGTACAGTACTTAGAGACATATACCCACAGTTCTCCATACACCCACTGAGTTTGGCTTAGTAAAATTCTACCATCCTTGCCTACTTCTACAGCCATCAACGATCACATCTTCACTGATTTAGCCTTAAAATGTCTTTTATTTGCTGAATTTTAGGGAATCTTCTTTTGTTGTGAATATCGCAGTGGGACATCCTTCAACACTGTGTAGTGCTTAATCTTTGATATTTTTAAATAAAGGAAGGAGACAAGATAACAAATAGTTTGTATTGCAACACAGAAGAGAAGTCATAACTTCTGTACCTTCTGAATATTGGGAGGAATTTCAAACTCTGTGGAACAAGTTGCTGAGAAATGTCATGAAGCAGGAGGTAGAATAAAAGGAGAAATGATGTGAATATAATCTAGAATTTATCTTTTTTTTTTTACAGGGGACATGACCATACCAGTTACTTTATAAAAGTAGTTGTAGATTAATTATATGTTTAAGATTAATATCCATGAAATTACAATACACAACCAGGAGAGAAAAAGACCTAAAGATTAAAGACTTGTGGTAGATTCATGAGTTAAAACTGAAACATAGTATCTGAATTCTAGGACTACAGACAATTTGTAAGTCACAGCAGCTGCAATACTTAAATCAAGTCTAAGAAGAAATTGAAATATTAGCTAACATGATGCTTAAGGTGCCTCTAGTCTTAAAATTAATGTAATTATTCCTACACCACAGGGATTGAATGCAGAAGAGTTGGCACTGTATGCTATCTCTTGATAACGCTTATCAAATATCAGCACTGCTGCTAGAATTAAAAATTCTGACAACTCCTGGTAATATCCCCTAGAGACAAACAACAGTGGCTTAAATAACAATGACCAGGAAAGAAAACTGAAATAACTTTCTTATGGTGTGAGTAGCATACTCAGAAAAGAATGTACATGTCTATTATAGACATGTACCCAAGGCTACTTTAATTCAATTTTGCTTTCATTAACATTTTTTTTTTGCTATTGGTTTCTTAAAATTCATAAGCCTGTGTGTGCATTTTTCCATGATGAGAATTTTCATGCCTCTATGTCCCTGCTTACTCACAGCTTTCTCATATTTGACAAAGTATACTGTAATTGCCCTGAAATTTGAAAGATTAACTGATTTTGAGTTCACCTCAGAGATGTCTCACAAATGGCTTTTTAGCACCATGCAAGAGTTGCCAAGAGCCTTGTGGGGTTGTTTGTACCTATTTAAACTCTGTGAAAAATGCGACTGATTCAGAATAAGGCAGAAAAATAAAAAACGTACAGGGCTGTATAGGATCAACCATAATGTCTGACATTTTATTGAGCTTTGTAATCAAGAAAGATATGGTTCCTATTCCACCATACCTATGGAAATATCGTTCAGGGTTCTTCCTGCAGAGTATTGACTAAAAACATACTTACCCAGTGAAACTCAATTTAACAGCAGCATGTCGTCAGATTACCTCTTACCACTTGATTTTTCATTCCTAATGCTAAAATATTAGACTAGAAAGTAGCCAGAATTGTGAACAACTATATCTTCTGAATCACTCTGAATTACTGTGAGTAGAACCAGGGTCTTTTCCAAAGTCTTGTGCACATTTGTGCTTTAAATTATACACACCTCCAAGTCACTTGAAGTGAATAGTATGAAGAAAGAATATGTGAGTCTTTTGACATAAACATTCATGACTTATGTGAAAGAAAAGTCGTGATCCATACTTCACACATGGTATTTTAAAATACTGAAATGTTGTTACTGAGTAGTCCTAAAAAGAAAAAGGTAAAAGGATAAAAAAATTTTTTTTGCTGTCATTTTTCCTGCATGGATAGAAGTAGAAAACATTCACTGTATCTTTTTACAAGCAAAAATCACAACAGTAAAACTATAAGAACCATTATCCAGATATGGAATTTCAAATATTAGTTTTGGGGCAAATTTATTCTGAAACTGAAATCCACACTATTCAATATCCATTGCTCTGATTTCCTTGACAACTTTATATTTAATGAGGGGAATCATTATTATGCAATTAATTTTGAAAACTCAAAGCTGTCAGTCAAGAAATAAGTTAACCTCTTATTATTGGTTAGCTACTCCTTTGAAATGATGATCTTATATAGCTCTTTTTCAGTTATGAGTGTGTTTACCTTTCCTCACAATTTCAAATGCCAAAACACCCCACAAAAAATCAATGACTTGGTCAATTATTGAATGTACTGAATTAAAGCCGCATTCCGAGTTTGTTCTGCTCACTGAACACTGTTATTAAAGGTATCATGTACAGGCTTTTGACAGTTAGTACAACTCATGTCATTCTGTTTAAATTACTATAATCCAGACCATGACATATAATCTATACTGGATCTGTGACATGTAGAATAAATGAAGACTTCAGATTTTACTACCTTTTGTTGTTAAGAATAAATTTAAATAGTCAGCATGATTGTCCACCTTATACTGAAATCATACCACTTCAGTCTAGCTCTGTCTAACAGTATGCTTCAGTTACACTAATTCACAATAAAAGAATGGCGATAGTTCTAACGGTTAGGAGAGAATAACAGGATGCCCTTTTCCTTGCTTTACTTTCAGGCTCTGTTCTTATCCTCTGATCCTGCTTACATGGCCAAATTCATCTGGTCTCAAATTTCCTCTGCTGTGCACACTGTGTTGTCACCTCCATCCTGTCAGAGAGGATTTAAGGCAGAACTAATGCAGTCATATTGGACATAAAAAGGGAGAGCAGAGGCAGATTAAATAGCTGCAGGGCTAACTAGCTTTTATGGTATAAAGATACTTTATACCATAAAAGACATCTTACTAAGATGTCTGAATTCAAGGGTAAATTGGAATTCTTGGCTCACACTCGGCACTAATGTTATGCTGTGTGGTCTCTGCTGTATGTACCTACGCATGCTATAAAAGGCAATTTCTGGCTCTCGAGCAGCTAGGTTACCTGTGGTCTTCACTAGCTGAGGTCCTGCCTTCCCCAAGGTGATAAGGGACCCCGGCTCAAGGCTTACAACATGCGCCTAATCCCTTTAGCAGGTGAAGCAGGCAGGTTTCGCAGGGGATATCTAAAGTGCAGATGTAGTTGTTCTTTAAACCCAAGGAAAGTTATAAACCTCTTAGAAAGACACAAGTTATCAAACTAAGCAACAGAAATTCACATAATTTCTGCTCGATTATATTACTCTCACTGTAAGTCCTGGTTGGTCAAAGGTTAAAATCTGCAAAGTCCCTTCCACCTTCTAAATGTGGTCTACTGATGTGTATCAAGAGAAGAGCTTCCTTCTCAGAGGTGATATAGCTTTTTTTTCTTTTCAGCCATTTACCGTTTTCTGCATCTCTGCCCTTAAACAAGGTAATATCAGCTTTCACTGACAATTACAGATTATTTTATTTGACTTGGGAAAAGTAAATTAGAAATTGAATACTTGAAGAGGCTGCTCATTTGTGGATAACAGCCACAAAAATAAGAAGGCTGTTCTAATTTAAAAAAAATAAAAAAATAGTGAAGACTGCAACAAACAAGGCAGTCGAAATATAGCATGCTGTTCACAAATTAAAATGGGGCTCACAGCTGCATTCAGATGCTTCCCATTTTGTTGATGATGGCAAACAGAATGATGTCACCATTGATAATGGATTAAGTAGCAAAAAATGGAGCTGAGTTTTGTTGGGGAAAAAAAAATCATATGTAATTAACTGTAAAAATGATATTTTATTTTTTAAAATTTTTCAATCTTCATCTTCTCACTAAGATGTAACTCTAATAACAATACAACAAGCCCAGCTGGTCTATCTTTATAGAAAACTGTGTAGTTTGCTTCTTTCTAAAATATAAAGCTAGTTTAATCTTAGTTAATTTGAATGTCACAGGGGGAAAGGAGAAATATTCATCCATTCTCTTTTCTTCATGGGAGTTTGGATGTGAGAAAGACAGTGACTGCTGTCTACATATGTCTTATGGCTATACAAATCCAATACAATGATCTGGATGCCTGTCAATATGCTATTCAGAAAGCATATACCAAATCCTTTCAGAGAAGGAAATGGTTATGGAACCATATCTGGATTTTGATTTTCTTTCTATTAGCTTATTAAAAAAATTACATAGATTTATTTATTTATTTATTTGGTCTTCTTGAGATGGCTCTAGCTGTGTTTTTCATTATCTTTGTGTATCAAGCTGGAATTGTGCATATTTTGGTGTCCAGATGCTAAAAAAAAAAAACAACAACAAAAAAGAAAAATGTAAGCAGAAATATTAACTGTTTAAAAGTCTTAGGATGCTGGTATGTTGATACTTGAATTATACAAATATCTTCTACACTTCTAGCTCTAGTTTCATAACTGGCAATAGAAGAGAGAATTTATGGATATCAGTGGTTATCTTCTGCTAGCTTCAGATAAATATTTCCTAGGTAATACTGCTAGGAAAATAAGAAACTGTTGCTGTCATTGTCCATGTATTTCTGTTAGTTCACAATATGTGCAAATGTTCCTTTGTTGGATTATTCCTTATGGTGAGACACCCCAGGCATTACTCTATCCCCAAGGCCGTCAGCCAGTGAACAGTCACAGTGGAGTCTATCTCATAGACAATCTTTTCTTTCAGTAGTTTTTCTAAAATTAGTCACTTAATTTTGAGCACAGTAATGTGAAATTTTGTGGGATTTTGAAGAATACCTTGATCCTAAAAAATTCACTTTTTCCTTTCAATTCATATTGTTGTTTCAAATATTGCCCATAAGGTACATGAATATTTTTCTTCATCTAGCTCCAAATGATGAAATATCTGTCGTAATCATCCTTGTGTTATTATGTAGAATGCAAACTACTTTCAGTTTATATAGCTGCAAAAATATATGCAGCTTTATAAACTGTATAAAAGGCAGAACTGTTTCATGGCTGTACCAGAAAATGTCTGCATCTGTTTAGATATACACCCAGTGGGAAAGAAAATCCATCAAATGTTGGGGTTTTTTGGAGAATGATGTGAATTAGTTCTTCAGAGTCAAATTTTTTTTGTCTTGCTGCTCCTCCCTGGGTATAAAATTCTTTATCACTTTATAGGATTTTACTAGACAAGACCAAGATTATACTTTTGCACACATGTTAAGATAGTCCTGGGGATGAAGTGCAAATGCAAAAACTGACAATATGTTTGAGCACTTTCCCAAAACATATATTATGTCTGTCTGAAGATTTAAAGATTTTTCTCATATTCCTATTTCAAGAACATTATTCCAATCTGATTTTAGGCAGAATGAAGTTTAAAGAATTTGGTTGCTATTGAAATGATGCATATGCCTTCACTGTAATGTCAAAAACATTTCCTCAAGGTTCTTTCCAAGAATTCTATTCAAAAGGAGTAATTTATGGCTCTGGAAGCAGTCTTCAGTCTGTCTACCGGAATAAGTAAAAATAAAGTTAACACTACCAAACAACTGCTTTTTACTTTTATTTTTGTTTCCCTAAAATATAATTTCGCATCTTAAGCTTTTTCAGCTGTGTTGTATGATAGCCAGAAAAGACATTCTTCAGACACATTTTATAAAGCATTTTGCATGAGTGATGATTGTCGGGTACCAAATGGTGTGCAGAATGGCTGAGGTCAGAGGGGCCCCTGGAGACTGCCCCATCCGGCCCTTCTGCACCAACCACAGTGTGAAAGACTGATACCATGTCTCAAACAGTCAGGGCCTTTTCAGAATGAAGCAGACCGTGGTCACCTGCCTCGCTCTTGCCCCTGTTTGTGTGGAGCTGACTCAGTGCCTTTCTGAACCAACTGCCCCTTCGGTGCCCTGGCGAGGGTATGTGAGCAGGTGGGGCTTGGAACTAGAGATGCAAAAAAAGGAGGTCCTTATCTGCAGAGAGAGTGGTAACCCCCTCAGAGGCCCCCCCACCATCCTCCAGACTCAGTAATTTTCTGCAAAGTGTGAGCAGCCCGGTGGGGTGGGACTTGACTGTATAAAAGGCAATAGTCCCACAAGCCAGGTGCACAGTCACCCACACTGGAGGATTGCTGTGCCTGTTGCTCCAGGATCCAAGGGTGGTGATCCCTCTTTCTCCCTCTTTCTATTCCTAACACAAAAAAGTTACCTATGGCAACACTTGTTTACATAAGTGGTTCTCTGTTGTGAGGCTCGATGTGAGTGCTACGTTGGCAATGGAGGTGCCATGTTGACAGCTATAAGACTTGTTGTGGATAAATAAAAGTGGTGTTGGGATTTCTGGTGTCCATCCGCCTTAATTATGGCCTGGGAATCAGTGAATCTGAGTTATTGTCCTGAAGGCTCTGGCTGTGACAACAGCCACCTGCAGCAGGTTGCTCACAGCTGTGTCTGATTGGATTTATGAATATTTTGAGGAAAACCAGCTTCATACAAATCATCTCATGCCAAGATTAAAATATTCGTGGAAGGATGACTGGTCACCTGGCTCACTGTTTCTCATATACTTGAGTTGCCCTCAAATGTTTCATCTCTTTTAATTAAAAGCCTTGTGGGCCTTGGGGTCCTGTTAAGTATGCCTCTTTCAGGGATTTAAAGTACCAGCTACAGGAGACTCAGCAGTTTGGGTTTTTTTTGTAATTCATTCAGAGATGTGCATAAGAAAATGGCTTAGAATGATTTACTTTTTACAAGCACACTTTCTCATAGAGAAGTTAATTTTCACTATGAGAAATGAATGCTAGGAAAAACTACATTCTCCACAGAAAAAAGGTAAATCCACACAGTTTATTAATCATGCTTGGTTTTCTCACTCGTATGCAAGTATTTATTTTATCTGTTCAGAAGATTACCGTGGTTACTGTGAGAAGTGGGCTGATTGATTCTGGGAATCAATTATTAGTGAAGATAATTTTTTACCATGTGGTTGTTTCAACTATGTCAATAGATACATGGAACTTCAGTTCTGCTTGTTTTTCGTTCTGCTTAATATGAATCCAATTTCCCGCAGAAAAGACTAGCAATGAAGTTACTTGGTGCCTTGTCATTCACACTTCTGTTTCAGTTACAATAATAATCTAAGCTACTTGCTGAGGGGAAAGTAAGACCTATCTGTATTAAACAGAAATGGTCTTCTTATTTCATAGCTAACTATTTGATTACTGGCAATAAGTCAACACCTTGCACAGCAGTAAACTGCATTAGAGTCAAGAAAAAATATTAAAAGATCAACAAAGTGAAGGAAATACATGCAATTGTGAAAGGTTTTGAATTAATGAATACGCAAAGTATTTAAAAGAATGGATTACTCAGAAATGAGAACCATCTTTCATAGTCAAGTTTTTATTCTCCTGACAGCTGCAGTAGTCAAGGCTGACAACACAGCCATGGTGTAGCACTACAAAATGCATCCAATACGGTTCCACCTGGAGCTTCCTCCTCTCAATGGCATCTGCTCTGCTCCCACACGGACCCCCATGTGCAGTGTGTGCATCCACCTAGGAACGCATAAGGCACTGGTGACCAGAAATATTCCTGCAGGCTGTACACAGAGTTGCTGGAGGGAGGCTCAAACATTGAAAATTACATTACAAGCTGGGTAAGACAGTATTTCTGTACTTGTTATACCATGTTGCCAAATACCAAAAAAAAAAAAAAAAAGAGAAAAACACACAAAACCAGAAGAGAAAAAGGGAAAAAAATCCTGCAGATAATTTCTAAAACAGAGTATTACTTAATATGAATAAAGCATCACATTACATCCCAGAACTTGGCCATGTGAAAAGCTCTTTTTTCAGATCAAAAGTGTTTGTAGAAAGAAAGATACTAAAGGGGAATCTGTGTCTTTTCTCCCTGTGCAGCGCCATTTCACACTGTGTAAGGGGAAGCTTAGGGAAGTAAGAAAAGATGGAGAATTCCAGCAGAAAGAAATTACTACCTCAAGGGAAGAGAGTGAGAAATCATAGCTCCCTGAAGCGCCACTTTACTACCAGAAGAGCAGTATGCTGTGCTCAGCTGAGACCTGTCTCCTCATCTGTGCAAATATTGAGGCAGTAGAAAAACCCATCTTCTCCTCTCTTGGATAGAGAAGTGTAGACACAGAATGGCTAGGGTTGAATTAATCTCCCCTAGTTTTAGTCAACTAAAGATTATTTAAGGTAAACTGGTTTTACAGACTTCTTTTATTCCCGATAATGAAACAAGAAGGCCTTGCCCTAGCACAGAATTGTTGTTATTCAGAGGGTGACTACGCAATGAATGTGACTTCCAATGAATTACCATCTTTATTTTTGCTTTAATTGTTTTGCTATTTTTCATAGAAGTTTTTTATTTCTCTTTGTTCTAATGCTTATGCTAAAAAGTACAAATGATAGAACTGTAAAAAGCCATATTAATTCAAAAGGTCTATGAAATTTAAGGAAATATTTGAGTTTAGGCAGGTAATCTCAAAGATGTTTATTATGCAGGACTTTCAAATCGTAAATTGTATGTTCAGAGAGCTGGAAAAATCTATGAGGTCTAATTATAGGCAACTTAATCGCTTCTACTAAGAGCATTCTAAAAAAAAATCGCTTTTTTTCTAGGACTGCAGCAATTGATTAAAAAAATCTCACTAGCATTTGTTGAAGCAGAAAGGAAAGCTTTTGGTATTTCTTTGATTAGGAGGCATTTATAATTAGCAGCAGGTTATGCTATATGGAAATAAAGTTTTCATAGCAGTTTTCAAACACTTTCAACTCTCTAAAAATAGAATATAGCCTTATTTATGCGGATTATAATGCAAAATAATTTAACAACAACTTATTTATCCCCAAAATTGTAAGTACTGTGCATTATGCACTATTCACTATAACAAATTTTAAAAGATTTATAGTACTATTCTCTTGTGAAGAGGACATAGTTTTCAAAGCTTTATTTTTCAGGATCATATATAAATGCACCTGATGCTTATATGGAAAAAACTAGGACGATAACAACAACAACCTGTAAGAAGGAAAACTTCCTGAAAGCTTGTTTGTTTTGTCCAGATAAAGAGGCTGGTTTAACAAATAATGTTACTTCTGATACAAACTTGCTCTTCTTGTATATTTAGGCCATTACATGACTTTCTGAAACCTTAATTGTTCTAGCTACATTGGACATAAATCTTTGACTATATAAAGATTTTGTGTTTGTTAACAGTATATATTTTCTTTTTTTTTCTGAGTACAAATACAAGCTGTCTCACTGCTCAATTCTGAAGTGGTCTGGGGAAAAAAAAGGATATTCAGAAAGGAAAAATGTGATGTTCTGCACTTAGGTAAGAAATCATGCACAAGCAGGAGCTGGAGAACAGCTGGTTGGACATTTCTTCACAATAAGATCTGCTAGTGACATCAGTTACAGGCTTAAGATGAATCAAAAAGGTGCTGCTCTTCTAATGCTAGCACAATTCTGTTATGCTTCAACAAGACTCTTGTTTTAGTTAGGGGAGATAATCTCTCCACTTTTTTAGCATGGGTTTATCTGGGATATTGCACAGTCTGGAACAGTTCTGGAAAACCTTTCCAGGAAGCATATAGATTGACTGGAGAAAGTGCAGGAGAGAGAAAGAGATCATCATCTAGGAGGTATGGGCTGTGAAGGCAGACTAAATGAACTCCCAAGTTTAAAGTTAAGTCTGCAGAATCATAGAATCATTTAGGTTGGAAAAGATCTTCAAGAGTATCAAGTTCAACTGTTAACCTAGCAATGCCAGGTCCACAGCTAAACCTTAGCACCTCATCTACATGTCTTTTAAATACCTCCAGAGATGGTTCCTTGCTTACGTAACTTCACCTATCTCCCATGAGTTCTTAGGACTGCAGCTAAAGGCATAAAGATGGTTTTTTGTCAGTTCTAGAGACACCTTCTGTTTTAGTGAGAAAATTCTGTTGTATGGAAGAACAGTTTTTACTTGAGCTTTTTTCTGAAATTTAAAGATTATTTTTGAGCAAAATATCTAGCAAATATCATAACTGGAAGGGGCTGGCCCTGACAAATTCCACACGATGAAAAAGTTGTGCTGATGTTATCTTGCTCTTAGCCACAAAATTTTGAGCTTACTCATAAAGCAAAGAATTTTCTCCAAAACATATTAATTTCTTTTCAGAGGTACAGAATGAACAGCATGATCTCCTCATGATCATTGTGTTTCAAGTAGTTTCTGTGATCTGAAGACTGAAAAAATAAAAACTAACATGTGCTGTAGCTGGAAGTCTTCAAAAATTGACAGAACAATTATTAGGTGATAAAGCATGTCAGCACATACCAATATTCACCCCATGAGTCCAGCTACAGCCTCTACTTGCTTTTATGTTGAAAAAGATTTTAATTTGCAAAATATCACATGGTCGTAACCAGATGCCCTAAATCAGATTCCCTGCTGTTGGGAAACAGCTGGGTGCTAAAAGAAGCACAGAATGAGCAGGAGCTGTTGTTCCATTTTTGCCCTATAACATTGAAGTGCTTCAGAGAATTTAGAAATAGAGATAGTAAAAATATTTCTAATTTTGAAAATTTTGGTGAAAATTATTGTAAAAAGTTTTTTGCTTTGTTTAACTGGATCTAGACTGCAGGGGCCAGATAATGCCATGATTATTCATATTTAAACAAGGAGCTTTTATCAGTGGAAATGGCCCTGGAATTATTTTATTTTTTGCTTAGTTACAAGATTCTTTTTCCAAGAATAATTTAAAGAATTGTCATAAGGCCAAAGGGAATAATTGGGTTACATGATTTAGGAAAAGTTTTATCTAGAAGTCAGAAAAAAATGATACATTATTCTGTTATAATTCCCTTTACACTTAAGATAATGGCAATTAATTTGTTCCAAATGAAAAAGGATAAAGGGAATTTTGATTTGGTCATGCTGGACAGCTTGTCTTCAGGTAGATCAAACCATATATTTTAGTCCAAACTCTCCAGGTAATATAAAGAAGGAAAAAGGTCAACATCTATGGTATTGAAGTTCTGGTCTAGGTAATTTCTCTTTGGAGGTGTAGCCCAGTAAAGATGTGGTGAAAGTCTCCTTTTATTTCTGTCTTATTTTGTTGCAGAGTCTTGAATGGCTTTAAATCATGCCCTCCCTCAGCCTGAAAAGCCCTGTTCATCTATTCTCTCAGCTTCGTGATTCGTATCTCTCATACTCCTACACGCCAAGGATTCAGACAACACTGCCAGTGACAGTAGTGAGTAAGAATTTCTGACATCTGGTGGCAGCTCTTATTAAGTTCAGATGCATCTCACTGGTGCTACAGTGTGTCCTTTGGCAGTTAATTTTCCTGACTGGAAAAATTAAGCTTCTTTTTCTAATAAGTAAAAGGCATGAAGAAGAAAATCATAGCATCTCACCATGGGCAACATTTCTAGACTAGTGGGTACAGCTGATTCCCCAACAAACCACCTTTAGATACAGAACAGTTTACTGGGCTGGTGCTAGAAAAGGCATTTCTAGGCACACATCTTGCTCTTGGCCCAACAACAATACAAACCACTGTAGCGTGATCATAGCAGTGATCCTGAGGTCAGGAGCAGATATTTGAAGTCTTTCCTGGGAAGGTATGAGAGTGAGATACTGGCAAGACACTATTGTCTTTAGAAAATAGAGATGTTTCCTTCTGTTTCCACCCACCTCATCTACTACATACTGAATATCTTTGGTTATTTCACTCTTCCCTCCTTCAGCAAGTCTAGATCCTTGCTCAGTTTTGAAAGTATTTCCAGAAAAAAAGACCAAATAAATTCTCAGACCAACAAAGAGATACTACTTTTAAGCAACTTTCTTCTCACACCTTTTTTGACATCTCTAGACATGATAAGCCAATCTTTGGTTTTGCTTTGTTTTTAATATAGATGGTGAAAGATGTCAGACAAATAAAGAATAATTCTGTTTTCATATACCTTTAGACACAGCTCTATATTTGAAAAATTTCTCCTAAAACAAAAGAAATTCAAACAGTTCAGTGAAAGGAAGATGAAATAACCTAATGGTGAAACATTCAATGCTGTCATTTTCATTAATTTATTCACAATACCTATTATTTTAATGTATTTTAATTTTAGTGCAGACCATCACCCTTAATGTTCGCATCTAAGGAAAAATGTCTTAATATTCTAATCTTTAAAACCCAAGAAATTGAATGCATGGCATCCACTGGATTTAAGGCAATCTGTGGGTATTTAGAATCTCATTGAAAGGGAGTTAGTTACTACCAGATCTCTCTCTCATGGAAGGCTGTTGCGAGTTAGGGCTGAGCCGGCCACTAATGCGGACAGACGCTCCCTAGCCCCTTCTTTCCCTCCCCCCCCCG
>NW_009730506.1:0-239 GCF_000703405.1 Apaloderma vittatum
GTTTTTTTGAGCTCGAGCCCGGGTTTTATGAGATTTAGGTGGGATTTTAACGTTCTTTTGGCGTTTTGATGAGTTTGAGACATGGTTTTGGGGCTTTTTTGAGACTGAATCTGGGTTTTAATGATATTTAGGCGGGATTTTAAGGTTCTTTTGGGGTTTTTCTGAGTTTGAGTCCAGGTTTTATGATATTTAGGCGGGATTTTAAGGTTCTTTTGGGTTTTTTTGAGCTCGTGCCTGGG
>NW_009730507.1:0-3794 GCF_000703405.1 Apaloderma vittatum
CCTTTTTTTTTTTTTTTTTTTTGTTCACAATTGTTTTCCCCACAAAAATGTGGACTAGATTTGTACTCCCACTAGTGAATGCCAGTTTGGAAGAGTTCCAGGGAACCCAGTGCACTTGCCCTACTTGCACCTCCCTTAGCGAGTACAGAATCGGGCCCCACGTGCATAATTGTTCCTTTTTTAGCCCTGAGGGAATATAATCGGGAGCCAGGCTGAGGTCCCATTCCAGATCGAGCCTTTCATATGCAGATTATAAAACGGGTGAAAAACAAGCTTGGTTTGGCAGTTACTAATTTAAAAGAGACCTTTGGGTGATTTTATCAGCAGCAGGAGAGGCAGTTTGTTCTTCATGCAGTATGTACAGCAATATTTTTGTTTTATTTATTCCCCTCCTCTTGTCTCTTTGACTGAGACTTCAGATAAGATTTCAGACGCTCATCTGCAGTTTCTGTATTTTGCTAGGAGCGTGCACATTCAGTTATGATTGGGTTTTGGATTTGTAGATGCTAATGCAAGAAAGCACCCAAAGAAATGCAGCTTCTCTCAACACTTGCAGTGCCAGAGACCTCAGAAGTGCAAAGGGAAGGAGTTAAAACCATTTTCTCTTCAGCCATTCCCAACCAGCCATTGCTCCTGCACAGTCAGGGGGTGCAAGCAGCACCTGCCAGGTGTGATCGATCCGATGGCACCTGACACTTAACAATTTGATGCAGAGGAAGTATTTTTTTACTGAAATAGTTAAACATAAGGATTATTAAAATAGCTGTACAGACAGTTGGTAGAGTTGGTGTTGAAGGGAGATGACAAAGCGTGGCCGTGTTTCTCTCCAGCAAATAATCCTGCAGAAAGCTGCCATTTGGTGATGGCTCAGTACTTTTCAGCAGCAAAATGTTTGCTTCGAGAGGGAGGCGTGGTAGAAGGTCACTGCTACCATGACTTGTTAGAGGAGAAGGATCAACGATGGCTCCGGTCCGAAGAGGGGTGAGAGAGCCGCCCTCGTTACGCCTGCGTCCGAATTCGGTGATGTCTCCACAGAGAAGGGAACCCTATATTTCTGTCTTCTTCATGGATCCCTTTTCCTTCTCTTCTTCCCTGCTTCGGAAAGCAAGGGCAGGGCAGCCTGAGGCTCTGGAAATACGCTGGTCACACCTGAAAGGAATAGGAATCTCAACCTCACTTACCCGTCTTGCTTCGTCGGCAGCCGAGTATTAACTGCCAGAACCCGGGCAAATTCCCAGAATATGAAAGGTTCTTTTTTTTTCTCCCTGCCCTGTACAGTTCATTTCATAACTTCCAGGGTTTGAAGTGGATG
Organism: Apaloderma vittatum; assembly: GCF_000703405.1. Lineage (NCBI taxonomy): Eukaryota > Metazoa > Chordata > Aves > Trogoniformes > Trogonidae > Apaloderma > Apaloderma vittatum. Next base: position 1,313 of record NW_009730507.1, read on the forward strand.
ACTTGTATAATTTCTAATGAATCAAGGCAAACACTGCCAGGCCTCCTAATGCTTGTATCCATCTACGCCATGAAAATGTACATATGTACATATGCCTCCTTCTTGGTTTGCTGCCAGTCAAGGAGCGGAAAAACGCTGGCATATGGGTGTGGGATTTTTTGCCGTCTTTAAAATAGGAGCAATGACATTAAGGTCTGTCATGTAAATAGTAGAAATAAAGCAAAAAACCCAAGAGCTATTTACGGTTTTAGAGGGACATCTGGAGTGTGGGTGGCAGTAGAATGAAAAGTAGAGAATTTCAGAGCTCTTCGTAGCTGAATGAATTGACTGAGCATAGATTTTTTAGTGGTTGAAATAGTGTTAGTTACTCAAAGTTCATGCATGCAAACAAAATAAATCTATTATCTAAAGATAAATCTATGAACTGGCTGCACTCGCCTCAATTACTCGTTCTCCTCTCCAGCCCTTCCTTCCATGGACTGTTAACTCCCAGACAGACTTCTTGCTGAAACTCCTAAGTTACCTGGAAAACAAATGAATTTAACAAGTCGGCAGCTCCCACGAAAAGCCTCTGTTGCCTTTCTCAGGATGCTTTTTGCTCTGTAAGGACTGCACAATCCTGATGGCCAGGTTAACCTGCAGTGACAATGCCCAGCTCTATAGAGCCAATAAACAGAATTTAGAGGGAAGAGAAATACCCCCAGTCTGTGCTATTCCAGACAAATGTTTGACAGCAGTGATTTGTGCTGTTGGAATGCAGGAGATATAAACATTTAGAACAATAATTAAGAATAATAGCTCGCTTTAAAGACAAGGAAATTGTGAAAAGCAGGGTATTGCGCTGCGTTCGATACTAATTACTCAAGAACTGTCGTGTTGTCACTGTTTTTTTCACATGCTAGAAACCCCTTCTGTAGGTTTCAAATACATGAAGGCAAAACTCAACCCAGAAAGAAGTTTTCACCATTTTCAGCCTGGGCTGCTGTTGAGACAGCCGGTTTGGGGGTTTTTTTGGTTTTTTTTTCTTTTTTTTGTCAGAGGGCTAGGATATGGTACTATAAATAAAATCAGCCAGGTCAACTCGTATGATAGTCAAGCTTTGAAAGCGTAAAATCGTAGAATCACAGAACGGTTTGGGTTGGAAGGGACCTTAAAAAACATCCCATTCCAACCCCCTGCCGTGGGCAGGGACACCTCCCACCAGACCAAGTTGCTCAAAGCCCCGTCCAACCTGGCATTAAAAATTCGTAGGGGTTAAGTTTGATATTTAACCGCAGCATTATTAATTTCTTTTTCTGCTGCTACTTTGCAAACCACTGAAACAGCCAAGGTATGGTGTAGCCTACAAATAACCAAGAAACGTTGAGAACACCTCCAGGAATTTCACAGTAGATGTGCGTGCAATTGAAGTGTCCGAGTGATATGGTGCAGGGTAATTATTTAAATGACATGCTAATCATTGCTGGAAATTAGCAATACCATTTCAAGCAATGCAAATCATAAGCAATTACATAGCATTATCTGGTTACTTAGACTGCAAACAGAAAAGTTAATTATTCGTACCCAAGACAGCAGCCGCAGCTTCAGCATGTTCACTTGCTTGCAGTTTTTGGGCATGCTTTCATCTCTCCAAGCTCGAAAATTCACTTTGCTGTTGTACTTCCCTCCTCTAAAACTGAAAATGTGACGGTATAAGGATTTAATAATAAAGTGACATTAAAATGATGTTCTGTGATTCTAAAAAAGCAAAGGAGTGCGGTTTCAGTTTTCAAGGGCTCTAGAAAGAAAAACCTGGATGCAGTCCTGGATAATTTGGGGTGTCTGAGAGAGAAAAAAATAACAAATGTTCAGTGAGCCTGTATTGAGCAAATGGTGATTTTTCAAACCCCCCAAACCCCCCACACCAACAGAATTGAAGTGCTTAATGTTTTGGGAGCAGGAACCAGCAAGTGTCGGGGGTTGGATTAGGTGATCTTCCAGCCCCGAGCGTTCTGGGGTTCTGTGAACCACATTTTGCAGCCCCAGAGCTTGAGGGATGTCTTCCGAGGAATAATTTCTCCCTTTCTATGGGAAGCTCTGTTTAAGGGAGAAAATACCCAGAGGTGTGTGCTTATACGTGTATGTACCCACGTATATGTACTATATACATGTGAATACTTGGGAGGAGAATAAATGCTGACTCCAAGATGGGACAAAATGAAGCACAGGCCAGCCCAGGGTACATTTCCCACCCAAGGGCGGGAATAGCAGGGAGAGGAGCCTGCGTAGCCCCGAGGAGTGAGAGCGTGAGTGCTGGCGTAAGGTGAGGAAGATGCTTTTTCAGTGCATCCGTGTTGAGACCCTTCCTAGGGAAATCCCGACGATCCAGGGCATGTTATCTTTACAGACCGCCCTGTGCTTGCCTCACGGTAGATTATATTCGTGTTGTGTCGAGTGAAAACGGCCGGAAAAAACAGGAATTTGCTGTAATTCCCCATCACCT
>NW_009730508.1:0-71423 GCF_000703405.1 Apaloderma vittatum
TTTTCAGTGATGTCCGATGACAGGACAAGGGATAATGTGTTCAAGCTGGAACATAGAAGGTTCCACAAAAATATTAGGAAAAACTTTTTCCCTGTGAGGGTGATGGAGCCCTGGCACAGGCTGCCCAGGGAGGTTGTGGAGTCTCCTTTGGAAACATTCAGAACCCACCTGGACATGTTCCTGTGTGACCTACTGTAGGTGATCCTGCTCTGGCGGGGGGGCTGGACTGGATGATCTCTAGAGGTCCCTTCCAACCCCTAACATTCTGTGATTCTGTGTAATTCTGTGAACCACAGGCATTAAACACTCCAGAGACTAACTATCACAGCCCTGGAATCCTACCACAACACACACCATGGGGGAGGACAAACAAGGCAGCAGTAGATAATGTACCTTGAAATGCACTGCAGGAATGACAGCAATAAGGCATTTTCTTAAAGATGGTGGATGTGACATTCTGTTACAAGTGAAAATTATCTGCGCTTTTTGTAGTAACTTTAGCAAAAGATAAAACCAAGATTCAACAGCACAAATCAAAGACCTAACATCCATTTAACTGTCATATATTTTAATTTCCCTGTTAAGGCAAGGGGAGAGTGTTACATGACACACAGTCTTGCTGGTATTTGGGAGGTAGAGAATAACAGTGGATCACCTGTCTCCAATGTCCAACCTGCAAAGGGGGGAAGGTGACTGCCAAGACACTGATCTAGATTTATAGGAGAAAGTAATTAGTGAGTTAGGGGGAGTGATACTTTGTTGTATCTACACAGAATCTTTACTGTTTTCTGGCCTTCATGATGGGTAGGAACTGGCAGAAGCATGGGAGATAGTGGTACACACAAGCCAGTTTCTCAGATAAGCTTCCTGAAGTTAGGATGGATCAATATGGTGTTGTCTAGAAGAAGGAAAATGAAGCAAGGAGGCTGAGGTAGGGATTTACAGTGTATATCAAATGACAACATTTTCTAATGCTACGTAAGGCAAGCTAAGGGAAAGCTGGATGAAGGCTTTGAAATTTAAAGCATTGCCCTTTGGATATACATTTACTCTGGAGCAGCTGGCTACAACACAGCCGTGTAATCTGGGAAATTGCCTGATTGGAATTTGCCAGACAATTTAGTGGAGATTTCAAACGATTGCGTATGTATGTACACAGTGAACGGTTAAAATGAGTGTTTGGAAGTATAGACACGAACCTTAACATACAAAAAGAGAAAAAAATGTTGTTGTTCCACTAGGTGTTGTGCTTTATGGAAAGTGCTCATGTAGGGTGGGACAAACTGGGACGTGCCCTAGTTTGATCACTGATGTTGTATAGCATCAGCTGCGGTTTTAAACACGTAGAAAATAACAAGAAGCAACTGAAAGGTAGTTCATAAAATGCTTCCTCCAGGGTCATCCACATTGTTGCCATGATTAAAGGAAAAAATTAAGTTTTGGAAACCAGACAGGTGGTGTAGATCAAATAATGTAAACAATGTGTGCAAGCACACATCTCGCTGGCTGACATATCCATGTCATGTGGAGAAGTGTGTGCCCAAAATAACAAAAATCTGCCAGGTATTTTATCTTAGCAATTTTGGATAGGATAGCCTATTAATTAGAAGGCAGTCAGTGTGCATTGGCTCTGATATGGTATTATCTCAAAACAATAGACTTGCACTTTTCCATCATCAGCCTGCTTTACTCTCTAACATGAATGAGCTGCATCTGATCATGTAAAATCACCTTTCACAATTTATTCTGTACTGATTGTGTAATGAAATGTTTATTTGTGAATACGGAACTGGAAGGGAAAATGTCAACATTCATAATGAATTTTACTGCACCATCTGCAGAGCAGGTCAAAGAACAGGAAAAAAGAAAAGTCATCCTTCTGCAAGACAAAACCAAATGCTTTCACTGAGCATTATTTTCAAGGATGGATGATATGGTGGCTTGAGCAAGAGAAAATGCAGTAGTACATTATCTCTTTAGGAGAAAAGCAGACTGGAAGTGCCATCTGGGATTTTAAGCAAAAACAAAACGGAGGAAAATGGTACCAGTACCATCCCCATGGCCCAATAAAAAAACCTGCTGAAGAGATTGATGTAGCTCTGGATTTTCCATTGCTGTTTGTTGACCTCCAATAGATCAGAATTTGCCTTTATATTCCCTGGTTCTTAATGCTTTAGGATATAGATGATCCTGCATGACAGACACTGAGACTTTACAAATCATTGTTATTTAATTAAGACAGCTGTTTTAAATTAGATGGTGTCCATTGTGTAACTGATAATCTATTACAACAAAAATACAGAACATCTCAGAATAGTCATCCATTCCACTAGTCTGGTGAGAACATACAATGCATTTGCTAAAAGGAAAGCTAAAACTGCAGAACACTACCATTTCTATTTGAGATAACATCCCAGATATTAATGTGAATTGTTGCTGCTAATGAGCAGCTATTTGTTTCTATTCAGTACTCAAAACTCAATAGATAAGAAGTTTTTCTTAGATATCTGTTTTTCTTTTTTTTGTTTGAAGATATTTATTTTTATGTTGAAGAAGGATAAAGCATTGAAACAGGTGTAGACAGACACAGAACAACATTCTAAGCAATCAGTTGAACAAGTGTTAATTGCAATCAAGTATTTAGATGGAATATGTCTTTGGGATCCTACTCTATTCTGTTGTGTGTGGTACATAAAAACATCAGGAAAAGATATAGCAGTTTCGTATATGAGTGAACTCCTGTCCTAGTAATATATCAGCTTTTCTGATTTTTTAGCTTTTATCCCTTCCTGTTCTTTTCCATGGAATTCCCTTCAAAATAGCTCTACTTTCCCATTTGGCCTAGTATTTTCCTTCTTTTTCTGAACTGCATGGCCATCAACAGTAGTAAAGAATACATATCTCTTTTCTCTGAATTTCTAAGCTTTCTCCCACAGTAATGTCCAGCTGTGAGCTGAAATAAATTGTAAGGAAATTTTACTCAGCCATTGCAGCCATGAAAACAACGTTCAGTTACTCTGTGGAGCTGACTGTACCGTTTATCTAGCAGATAAAAGAAGGGACTATGCTCAGGGCAGATGGGCTGTTTGAAGCTAAAGCTTCCAAACTCTAACAAGGCATTTATGAGAATGCATTGACTAAATTAAAAAAACAGTAATTACAAGGTAAATAAAAGCTATAGTCTTGACACTGGAGGATACAACCTAATTTTCAAGTCTCTCTTCCCACCTCTAGTGGTATAACAGTTTGCCAGTGAAAAAAAAATGTATTTTTTATTTCTTTTTTTTACTCTCAGACAAAATTATAGTGTATTAAAAAAACTTTCCCTTTGTTCTCTGAAATGTAAGAACTATTTTTAGATATAGCTTTCTCAAAAAAGTCTGCCTGAGGGCTATTCTGGCAAGTGAAATTGCATCCTGAACTTGTTTGCTCTGAAAGCTAAAAAAAAATTTTTTAATGGAATTTGTCAGGCAGCCTTAACTATGGGCAATGATAACCCAAGCACACAGCAAGCACCTGAAGTTCATTTTCTTCAATCATCATTTAATACACACTCAATATGCACTGTTTTGGTGTCGTGTGCCTCAGCAAAGTAATTGCTTAAGTGTTTAAGCATAATTGATATGGGAATTATGGTACAGAGTTAAATCTGGGTTCAAGTCTACTTACAAAAGTAGTTTCCCACTCCACCTTTATTCATTTGGTAAAGTCACATAATGCAAAGATTAGTGTTCCCTTAGGGACCTGTGGAAATCATTGTTCCTTTCCTTCTTGTTGTTATCTGTTCAGAGTGTAAAGTCTCTGGGTAACAAATTGCCATATGCTGTTTCCTTATAACGCAAAGAGTATTGTGATCAGCAGCTGTTGAAGGAATGTAGATAAACAAAACCACCTTAACTGGCTTTAAAAATCAGGAACTCACTAACTTTATGAGCAGTGACACTTATCCAGATCTGTTCCTAACCTTGAATTGTAAACAGATCTAGATTGTTACCTGCAAACATCGTTACCACTTTGTTGCAACAGAATACAAGAATGAGCTATATTGTATTGCTATTTCTTTTTGATGGGAAAACAGTCATGTATTTGCTGACTGTAGTGACACTGCTATTAGTGTAAATGAAATAAATGTATTCATCAATGGCACCATGTACCCACTAAAATAGAAATATCCCATGGGAACTGTAGTACACGCAACTATGCAAACTTTTAATTGGCTGCCGGTAGTTGCAATTCTGTTGTCTGTTACCTGGATGAGATGGGATGCAACTAAAAGCAGTTGGAATATCTGCACTATAGTTTTCAAGGCATCCCAATGAAATAGCAGGGGCAGGAGAAGAGAGGGCTTTCTGTCTTGCCTGGTTGTTATTTCCAAGTTAACTTGTGGGCCACAGTCAACATATAGAGAATAGATAGCAATTGTAAGCTGATGGTCACTTACAGATGTGGATAGAAAAGAAAACCTGGCTGCTGTATGGCTGGAGTCCATACATCTAGAAGCAAGCATAGAGAAGCGGGAAGTTTAGAACTGCTCTTTGAGAAAAGTGAAAACTTAAAACTGTCCCCTGGGCAAAATGTTATTTAATATCTAACCCTGCTGTAGATTCTCTTAAGTTCAATTAAAGATGACATCCTCAGGGGCAAACTTAGGAGAACCATCACAGAAGAAAATATGTTTTTCTTACTAGTAGCTGTTCTAAATTAAGGTTCTGCTATCCAGTGGGAAATGCTTTCACTCCAATATTTGTTTATGCCTCACTCAAAACAAGACCTAAACAAAAATACAAAGCTGAAATGCAGGATTTTTACACCTATTTTAGTCTATATTACTATCTTCCATTTTTCTCTTTGCCTGATGTCATCATCTGTGCTACACAACACAATCCAAACTGAAACATAGAGAGTTTTGTTCTGGTAAACCGAATGTTTCAGTCTATCAAAATGCCTTTACAACTTGATAGAGAAATTTTTTTGATTCTTCCACAGGAAGTTATGTTTTCAAAAGCCACTCGTATTCTGCTGCTAAAGCAGAACCTCTGAATATTTTTTAATGGCTCTGTGTATATCTAAGGATATACACAGACAATTAATCTGAAGGAAATATTTCTAAGTTAGACAACTGTGGCTTGTCTGGACATTAAAAAATATCTTTTAGCAAAAAAGAATGAAGCTAGATAGGCTGCCTCTCCCTTGAGGACTGAATGCTGTTGATTACTTTTGAATGTCTTTTTCACATGTTTTGCCTATACCTCTTCCTTCTTTTTAGATATTTTCATCATGATCAAGTTTTAGCTAGAGAAGGAAGTCCTGTTGAGAAAAAAATTTGTTGATTTATTTGGAAGAGAAAGTGATATGAAACTGAACCCTGTAGGTGGAAATCATATATTGGCAGTCTGTCGCAGATGATGTGCCAAGCTGAAATGGAAAATCACTGGTATCACTGCCAGTTAGGGCTGAACTCCCCTCTGTCTGGAGTTGTGGAGTGAGTCCCTGGGAGGAGCTCACTCCAGAGGTTGAAGATGGCATGTCGGGGTTCACCTACTCCATCTGCCACAGCCTGTATGCATGAATTAGAAAAGATCCTGCAGAGGTTTTATTTTTCTTCTAAATGAGAAATAGACGCTTATGTACTGTAAAAATCCAGCTGCCCAATATTTCTTTCCTGTCTCACTTCTCCTATAAAATAGGGAAAGCGCTTCCTCACCTTCCCGTGCTTGCTTATCTCCTAGGGATGTTGTAAGGGGAACTACACTGAAGATTACAAGGTATAATATAAATGAAGCTATATTAGTACATTAAGAGGCAGACAGAAGGGTGAATATCATCCCTCTGGATCAAAACCACCTGCTGTTCCTGTGACAGCTACAGAAACTACTGCAACATATTTAGTAGCTTACACAATAGCAAAAGAAAGCTATTAGAGTAGGGAAAGCTGGCCAAAAGATAAGCCCAAAGAATCTCTGTTCAAATGCAGGTTTTTGTTTGGAATTGTTCCTAGTTTGACATTTTCACATTATTGCTTTTTTACCTTTATGAAGCCAATCATTCTCTTTATTATATGAATTCTAGTCTTAATACTGTTTGGCTTTCAAACGTAGCATCCACTCAGAGAAACGGGGACTTAAATCCCATGTGTTGCACAGTACTAACAGAAAGACCAGTTTATAGTCATCAGTTGCATAATGACGTTATAGCCACCAGTTTGGGTTAGACCAGTCAGATGAACTGGGACTGGTGGTAAAGCTGGTGGGAAAGAAGGCAAGTCACCTGCTGGGTACCCCACAGCTTCTGGGACCACCACAAACTCGTGTCAACTACGAGGATACTGCACTGTTAAAGTCGCGGTACCTCTACTCATTTTCAGACAGAAGACTGACTTCTGTGGATAGGATTTGCAGTGAATTCAATATGCCCTGTAAATCAAGTGGAAGTGTCCTGAAACACAATATATGCACTGACCAGTGGTGGCATTTGCAAAGGAAAAGCTTTTGGAGAGCCCAGGTTACACAAAGGCAGTATCTGACCCATTCATACAGTGAACTCCTGACTGAATGAGGATTATTCATGGACATTATTTTGTGTCTAGTGGGATGAAAACATTTGAGAGAATCACAAACTCTTGGTGGCGAATGTATTTATCCATTTCTAGAAAGGAAATTAGAGCAATTTTTTTCCTGGCTCAGTAGTTCCTTAGTGACAACTGCAGTTTCCTGACATCTGTCCTCACTCTTTTTCCCTCCATCCCTGAGAAGAACAGACCTGATGCCAGAGTTATTTACAAGTGTGTTCAGGTGTTTCTTAGCATCCAGGAGAGAGACTGGAAGAAGCGCAAAACTCAGTGATTCACTGATGCTGTCTCTAGGGTCTATCACATCTATTCTGAACAGATAGTCTATATAACAGGTACAGTATCTGATCATAAAAAGTATGTCCTTTATATCACAACTCTGATGTATTGCTTTACGTTTTTATTGCAGTGTTTCATGCAGAGGAAACCAGAGTGATACTCAATAAATTCCAACAACAGGAGTACGATTCAAGCCCCTAGCTATATTTTGAGACGATCATTTTAACAAATAGTAAGTAATTTAGACAAATGACATTTTATGCTTGCAAACACCATATTGTGAAGAGTAGTCATGTGTAATACGTACCGTGCCATGTCAGTGAGGACAATATACAATGTATGAACATTAAAAACATCTAAGTAAGACGCTCTAAGTCATCACCATTTCTGAGCCTGCAATAATAAACACGTACCCAGCTGTTGACCCCAATCACAAATCAAATCAGTAAGGAACATTTTGCACTTGAACCCAAAGGGTGAGATTTGTGCAATGTAAGGAATAGACGTGGTCAATTTTTACATCATCTTGCTTATGGAAAAATATAGTTTAAATTTTACACTAAAATTAGATTAGAAAAAATTTATGAGCCTCCAAAACACAGTTTCTTCCTTTTCATGATGAAAATATGAACCATGGTGTTTGCTGTCAAGTAACTATGTCCAGTCCAAAGAAAATGGGGAGATCCATCTGCTTCTCTTGTTTCAGATCCCTGGACTGGAAGTGAAACAGAGACAAACTTTGATGCTTCTACATTAGCACTTCAGCTGATCAGGAGAGTGTTTTCGAGTGAACAGTCCTATCTTCCCCACTTAGGAGTACTCTGGGTTATGCTACAGGGCAGCATTGGAGCACACAAACCAAACTTCCTTCAGAGAAACATAAGCCAGAAGATCTCCAAGAGTCTCCTTAACATATCATGAATGCTAATGGTTTTTCTGGTCTTGCTATTTAGTCTTTCATTGTTCAGTCACTTTAGCTACCTGTTGAAGACTGGTGTTTTAATTTTCTTTGACAATGCCTGTACCGAAGGTGCTCTGTGGGCTTCTGAGAACACATTTGGAATCTCTGTGCTCTAGAGGAGAATGTGGACAAATGCAGCACTTGGCTCTTCTGGAGGCTATCTCCCTGCTGAGTCCCAGGATCCTAGCACAGCTATGTTAATATAAACACATTTTGCATGCTGCATTTTTGCATGAAAGTGACCTAAGCTTTTTGAGTCAGCTCTGCTTGTATCTGTCTGCACTGATTATTGGGACAAGAAAAGCATTAGAATATGTCAAACTGGCTGTAGATTTACAAAAAGCACTCTAAACAGTTGACAGTGGAAAAGGAAAGCAGCAATCACTGTGAGCTGGTACTTAACCTATTCCTTTCCTCCTAGGCTCAAATGTAGACCAGCTCCAATTTCTAGAATCCGGTTTGCATTCATAAGCCCACGCAGTGCTAAAGCTTTTGATTTCACGAAGGAAAAATTGAAGTCTATCATAGGTGCTTTTGCACCTTCTCAGCCACTACATGGAGGAATGAAAACTTCTCCATTTTTATTTACAGGCCTGAGTTCCAACTTCACTCTAGAGTCTTGTCAAAACCTACTTTAATGGAAAACATTAAGAGTTAAATCTTACCAGTGTGATGCTTGCCAAGCACATCCCAGTAATTATAGAACTGGTGCACCATGATCAGTTTAGGCCTCCCCTGTACAAGACAGACATAGACAGATTGGATTGATTCCAGAAAAAGGCCATTGACATGACAAGGCACATGGTACAGCACACGTTATTTTAGGAGAGATGATATGAACTGGGTTTGTTCTGTCTTGAGAAGGCTAAGAGGAGTTTTTGCCTTAAAATCACTAATAGAATCTATAGAAAAGAGAGAGCTCACACTTCTCAGAAGAGCATAGGTAAGGGAAAATGTGCAACAGTCACAATCTGTTACAAGGGAAATGATGATTAGATATTTTAACACAAAAAAAAAAAGGTGAAAAAAGGCAAATAGATATCAATAGTAAGTGGAATCACAGAATCACAGAACGTTAGGGGTTGGAAGGGACCTCTGAAGATCATCTAGTCCAGCCTTCATCCCAGCATACCTAACCACTACACCATAGCCTCAAGTGCTAGATCTACGTTTTTTTTAAACACCTCCAGGGTTGGTGACTCCACCACCTCCCTGGGCAGCCTGTTCCAGTGCCTCACCACTTGTTCAGTAAAGAACTTCCTCCTAATATCCAATCTAAACTTACCGTGATGCAACTTGAGGCCATTTCCCCTTGTCCTGTCATTAGTAATTAGAGAAAAGAGACCAGCACCAGCCTCACTACAGCCAAAAGCACTACTGTGCCAGTGAGCACCATGAAATGCAGCTGCTGCAGTCATTTCAAAATCTCCAAGATAGTGGTAAAAGCAGTTACTGGAAGAAAAACACATTGCTCAAAATCATTAATAGGTTGGTTGTGTCTCCCTCATGCACTAACTAAGCCAGCAATAGGGAAGATTTTGCAGAGAACAGATTTGCTGATTCAATCGTTGTTTGTTTAATGATGGTGTTTGGCATCTATTTCTGGTTTGCTAAGCGGACTCCAGTTGTTATTTTGCAGGTCACAAGTAGACCCAGTGAGAGCAGGCAAAAACTTCTGGTTTGTTTTGTGAGTCTGTGCACTACTGTCACTGCAGTGACTGCCTTGTCGTGTTCATACCACACCTGTGTCCCCAGGGACTGAGGGCTGGTTGTCATTCACAAACCTCACATGAGGTCATGGCCACTCCATCTGGAGCAAAAGAGCTTAGTCACAGCAGAGACATCCGTGACACTCATCGCTGAGCAGAGAGGTGTTTGGTTCTGTCTCGTGCCCTCATTTACACCAAAAACATCACCTGTCCTTCTGCCTACAGAAGAAGAGGTCTAGCTGCCTTTCACTGAAAGGTACTTTGAGATCAGTCTTGAAGAGTAATTCCCTCTCCTGGACCTGCATTTCTTTACAGTGAGTGCTGAGGTGATTGGGATTGTCCTTTTCAAGGGGCAAGACTGTCAGTTGTTATATTGAGCATCTCTTTAACATGGGCTGTATGAGACAGCAAGGGCAGCTGAATACAGTATTTTCTCACTCACTGTAAACACTAGGAGATAGCTAAGAGATTCTGAGCACTCGTAGTTCTTTGAAATTACTCTTAATTAAAATATGCTAGCAAATCTTGGTAATTTATGAGTTGATCTGTTGTAAGACAGAGCCAGGAAATGATTTCTGGTTTCCTTCCCTTTCATTCTGACTTCAAATCGTGGTTGCAGTGCTCTCTGCACACACTTTAATTTAGCTTTACACCAACCAGTTCAAAATCCTTAATTAAGCTTATTCTTTTTTCCTAATATTAAAATATGCTTGATTTTTTAAGTACAACAAATTATTAAGAAATTAATTCATGTCATTAATGAATTATTAATCCAGGCTAATAGGAAAAATGTAATAATGATTATAATATCAGTACATGATGTGGGAGCATTGCAAAAGGCCTTTCTATCAGCTGATTGAAACAAAATATTCGGATATAAAGACATCCCTGCATCTTTTGTGTTCCCAAAACTATGTCCTAGTATTAGACTAAGGTGACATTATGATGTAAATAAATCCTTTAGTAACTGCCATTTGTAATTCTAACACTACTGAACAGGTTGCCTGGCAAACAGTGAGCATTATCGGCTCTGTAATGTCCAGCTGATTTTTCTCCTTGCCATAAGAACAACTTCAGGTTAAGACAAAATTTCACACACTGAAGCCTTGGGAAGAGGAAAGATCTTGATTTTTCTGACCTGAACTGATGCTACTGTTAAATCACCAAAACTCACCAAGTTTAGTCCTGGCCTGAGGACACAAAAACACTGCTTACTTCTCAAGCCCAGAGTAGTTTGACAGAAAACACACAGATGCAGTGTTACACACAGATGCAGTGTTAGCTCAGGATTTTTTCTTATTTATTTACTTTTTATCTGCCTCAACGTAAGAAACAATCTAAGGCACATATTTAGTTTTCTATCTGAATTTCTGCCCCTTTTTCTTCACATTCTTTGGCACAGGATCCAAGTGCTTTGCATTCATTAATGTATTTATTTTCTTTGTCTCTTCATGACACTAAAATATTATATCTGTTTGGGGAAAACTGAGGCACACATGGGACATTTGTGGAAAAGAGGGACTGATCAGTTCCTTTCACTCCACTGACACAGCTGACATGTCAACTTATCCTTCCACCTGGAAAGATACTTAAATTTTATTCCTAAAGAGTGAAGAATCTCTGTAAGTTTGTTTCCACCATCTGGCTTATCCCCAACATATTTCACATTTGAGATGTTAGTTTACATTCTACAGCAATAGATTAGAGGAAGGAAAAAACACCACTTGCATATTTTTAAGTACAGATTGCAGAGAGTTTCAACATGTTGATAGTTCAGGGTAATGAATCATGTTAAGTCTAAAGTTTGAGAGGAAACATTGCACTTATGTGATATGATAGATACTACCTGGAATGCGGCTCACTGACACCAGAACACAGAGACACCTGAGACAATGTTTTTGTATTCGGATCCCTTTTTAAAAGAAGTTTTGAAGCTTTTAATTTCTTCTCAGATAGTACTTTGTCATTGATTCCAAGAGGCTGAACCACCCGGTGACTGTGTCCGCCTGCCTAGTTTCCTCTACAAAGGGTCCTGAATTTAAACATTGTCATGCCAGACTTCCTATGCAGCCTTACTTTTGTGCTTTCACCCTTACTAGACAAAAAGTCAATGACCAGACTTGCCTGTTTAGGCAAAAGAGAGAAGATTTAACTCCACTATGCCATTGGGCAAACCCAAAGAAAACAGGTTGGAAAGAGCAGCTGAGGAAGATCTGGGATTTAAACACACCAGTAAAAGCAACTGAATTGCAGATATGTGATGGGTTACCACTATCATCTGAGCAGTTTCTCATGCACTTTCTTTATATACCATTGAAAGAAACTCATGCTGCATTTTCTCATGTGATTGGGGCATGTTAGAAGGATGCACATCAAGATTTACAGAAGATTTGTGGTTATCTCTTAAGTTTTGTAACTAGATCACATAGGGCTAGATATGTGCATCCCCAGTATTCTGGGATTCTGATTAAAATGCGTCCTTGTATTGACTTCACTGGGATGTAAATGTGTCCTGAACCACTGATGATGAGTTTGGTTGCCCCTCAAACAAGGACATTAGTGCTTCAGTTGTTTGATTGCATCACATGCATAGAAATACACAAAGACTTGACAGAATCTTTCCCTTCTTTCTGATTTGTCTTTTTTGTAGTTTGCTTTCTTTTTTTTCTTTTTTGGAGGGGGGAGTGGGAGAGGAGGGCAGTGTCTTTCATTTCCCTGTAAAAACATTAATAGTAGAATTGTTCTTTCATTAACTTTCCTAAAACTGCAAAGTTGCCTTGGCTATGAAGGAATATGCACAGTTACGAATTCTGGAATTGGTTTTTCAGGAAAAACCTCCATGAATGGCAACCAATCACCCTCAGGAGGAAACCTGGAAATATAGTGGGTATTTAAGTGTTGTCATCAAAGTTCTCCAGCCCATTAAGTTGTGCAATTTTGCATATAATCTCCAGTATACTTAACAGAGGAGGGAAACACCTGGTCAAGGAACGGTAAATATAAATCAACAGATAATGATATTCCTCTTTTAGTCACACTTATTACCAAAAGCATCAGAGTCTTTATGTTTATCCATTTAGAATAACATCCGCCTGAACAGATATGGCTGGCAGTAATTACAGGATGCAAACTGATGGATCTGGAGTTGAGAAATTTTCCCTGTTTAAAAATGCTAAAAGCAGAGACGTAGAAGAACATTTTCCTTTTCATTTATTTAACTTATTTTTGTTTGCTTACTTGTGTCACTTCCTCTCTTCTCATTTTCACTAATTTGGTTGGAGAGGTGACAGTGCTGTGCCACTGCTATTGTCTGTCCTAATGATTCTGCTTGTATTTTTGCAGAGGTTGCGTAACACTTTTTTTCCATTTTCTCTTTCATATGCAGAGATCTGATCAATGCAACAGAAAAGAATCAGAACTGATATGCCAGGGTACAGAGGCTCTGCAAATTTCTACCTGCAGTCTTCAGCAATGGCCTTGTCTGTGGAGGGCAAAATTCTCTAAAGGATCATGTATGCTACTAAAGGAGCTAAGTGTTCCTTGTTATAAACGCAGTAGGCTGTTTCTTTCTAGTACTGTTTTCTTTTTTTGAAAAATATAAAATTTTCAGTGCTCCTGCCTACAGAACGAGACCTGAGCTAATCATGCTTTGCAAAGAAGTTCAGTTTTGCTGACATAGAAACGGTCCAAACTTACGTCAGATTCAAAGTTATCTTTACTGACATTTCTGAGGGCTGCTACTGGCAGTGTAATTCTGGATGTGGATTCGCTTACAGTTCTTCAAAATGCTGTTTAAAATCAAAATGCTGGGTTGAAAAAGCAGTCCAAAGAGAAGATTCATTCTACTTTAACATACATTCTTAAATGATACTAATGTAGTTGCAAGTCTCAAAAACTGAATTGGCCCTAAGCATTTTTACAGCTACATACCAATTCAAGGCTTGATCCTCTTCGTTTTATGCATCCAAACCTCCCACACAGCTGCTTCTTTCATGAAAGCGTGATCATAAAAAACAGAGGAACAGCCCAAGCACTTGGTGTTACAGCAGTGGAAGGCAACAGCAAACTGTAAACAAGAATTTAGTTTGGATAGTTACCAAATCCACCATTTCTATAAATCACCTGAATTCCGGTCTCTGCTCATTGTGTAATGTCATACATCTTTGTTGCACTGATGTCTTATGATATAGGTAAATTAACAAAGTGATTATTACAAAGTAGAATTTATTCATATTTCAATCCAAATCTATAAGACCTGTAGAAATTAACCACTAAATGCCGTCTAGCCCAACTGAATGTACACTTTCAAAGACTACCTTGAGTTCATTCCTGTTTACTGGAAGCTGATTCATATAGGGAGATACACAATGCTGGGTGTTATATATGTCACACAGCAGGCTACTATCAATACTTAAAACTGAAATTAAGAGATAATATTAAAGGCTTCATCAAAATTCAGAATGAGATAAATGAGAGCAAATTACATTTTTCAGAGAATAACGAAGGTTTCAGAGCTCACTCTGAGCTCACTGTAGTCATATAGTGCTGCAGTGCCATTGGCACTGAAGAAGACATAGTGGATATACGCTGTTGTAACTGGTATCCAAATTGGTTCTTCAATATTAATTAAATTCTATGACAATACAAAAGAACATGATTATGACAATTTGAGGCTTTATCATGCCAGTTTCTTAAAGGAGAAGACAAGAGAGCTAATGAAGGAAAGGAACAAGATTTTCTGATTCAGGTACAATTCTGCTGTTTTAATTTCTTCTTCACCCTCCCAGCTAAAAAGTATCCAAGCCAGAAGATTTCTCCACAAAAACCCCAATGAAAAAAGGTAACTTTGCAGGAAAACTTCATAAATATTTTTTAAACCTTTACCTTCTTTTTACTTCAATTTTTTTTTTTCCAATAGAAATATTCATAATATGCTGGTTTTGCTGTATTCCCAGGGTAGATGGTGCTTCATGCATATGTTTTCCCATGGCGTTAAGCTGCTTATGTTGAAACAGCTGCTGAAACTTGTTTTACCACAACATGCTTACATTTTTTACAATGCCAGCAACTAACATGAACAGAGTAGGAAAGCACATGGAGAGCTGATCTGAGGCACATGTGGGGATTATAGACATGACCTCGGATCCACTATTTCTCTGTGTGTTTATTTGGAGGGGTTGGGGTGTGTAAAACATTGATGTCCAGTAAGGAGAGGGAGGATCCTGCCCAGCAGGGATAGCCACCTCCCACACTCCGTGCTTTCAACATGTGGCGGTAAATCTTCTGATTCTTCAGCTTTTTAGGAAGCACTCAGCTTCTTTAGGTAGGATGTCTTTACTGAGAGGCTGAAACAGGCTTTCTCGAAAGCTGATTGTTACCCCAAACATGTCAGTGTTTAAGAGGCATTTGGACAGTGCCCTTAATAACATGCTTTAACTTTTGGGCAGCTCTGAATTGGTCAGTCAGTTGGACTAGATGATCTTTGTAGGTCCCTTCTAACCGAAATAGTTCTATTCTATTCTATTCTATTCTATTCTATTCTATTCTATTCTGTTCTATTCTCTTCTGTTCTGTTCTGTTCTAATTCTCTGCCCCGTCCACACAGTGTTTCTGTAGTAGAAAAAACCTAGCAGCTTATCTTTGAGTGCAACATGTTGAGAAGCCTTGGACTAGCTCCAGGCTCAGCTGTGTAACTTCTGCAGAAAAAGGGCAGTTCTCTGCTCCCTCACAGCAGCTTGGTCAGTAAGTCCAAGTAAGTCCAAGTAAGACCAAGTAAGTCTTGGTCAGTACATTCAGAAGAGTTAAGGTGTGATTCATATGATGAAATGCAGGTGCCTTTTTTGGGTGATCTGAATCACTGTCTGTCCTCCTTGACTGAACTGACTAGATTGGACCTCAGACAATGAGCTGTGATGCAGACAGCTGTATTATAGGCACCCACAAACAGATGAGTTGAATCTTGTTCTCTTTGCAACTGCAGTGAATAGGAAGTATAGTACAGTGAGTTCTTCATGGGAAACCAAAGCAGAGCAGTGCCCTCTGTCTTGTTTTCACTTCGAAATCACAGCTTTTTGGCTCTGAACTTTTCAACCTTAAAACTGGTAAGAAAAAAATGACTCATTCAGAAGCATTTATATTATCTTACGGTAAAAATCAACAATGAAAAACCTCAATAAATATAAACCTTCTTCCTTCAGGGCATAATTCAGAATAAGCAATTTTCCCTTTTCTCATTGTGTTCAACTACCCACAGAGAGAAGACATCATCTAGGTGTCATTCTATGAGTTCTCTGTAGGACTCTCCTCCTTGTCATTGAATGGAATTTCATACATCCTCCTACAGTAAGGAATATTTTGTCCTTACAGAGAGACACCATGGGGTCTCTTACTTGCTCAGTGTTTCTTTTGCAACCAACATGAACAAGAATGTAATTTTATTTTGTCCTTAGAGCACTAAAAAATTACTTTCATTCAATTATATTCATTTCCTCAACCTCTACAAAACCCTGACACTGATAGCAATATTTTCTATCAGGTTTAGGAATAAATTAGTTGCCTCTAAATGAAGGATGTCTCTGACTGATCTTCACTAAAGCAAGATTTACCTGGAGATTTATTACAGCTTTGCCTTTTTGTTTTCCCATGGGAAAGTTCACAAACGATGCAGCAGTCTTGTTCCAGTAATATTGTGCTTAAACACACTTCATGGATTATTTGGTATTCAGGATGTTCTTCCTGCCTGAAGAGAGAAAACAGCAAGTTGGTAAAACCAGGCTGAGATTTTCAAATAGTATGGCAGTGAATGTTTAGCAAAAAAAAAAATAATCCTACTTGCATCTCATTCAGACAATAACCACCTGGAATGTTTCTGCACTGAAATAAATGTCTTAATGTGAGTACTGAAAAGCAATCCACAAAAGGGTGAGTGGAATCTCGTTGCACTCCTGTGAGGAACAGTTGTTTGCATTTTATTGGTGAGTAATTTGAATCATGCTAGTTCAGTGAGTTACCCCAAGCCACGATGAAATCATAAATAAGTCCAAGAATCCTAATTCCTGTTTCTCTGCTTCGGTAGGTTGCTTTTTGGATTTCTGGCCCCTCTGGGAAGATGAAATGGAGGTGGTAGCTGCAGCACCTGCCAATCAGTAGGAGCACGGCAAATAGGCTCAACCCATGTTTTATCCACACACTGTAGTGGCCACCGCATCAGGAGCAGCCATGCTGTGCCAGCGCAGTGCTCTGCACAGTGAGGGAGCTCAGCCCTCAGCAAGGCTCGCGGGTTTGGTACCAGCCTGGGGACTGCATTTCCAGTTTGGCACCAATGCTATCTCTGTCAGTGCCCCAGCTACTTTGGAGACATCTGGTTTGCACTGTGGGCTTCATTTCTGAGGAGCTTTCAAGTTCCAGAATTGCTACTTGGAGTGTGTCCATCTCCATATCAAGATTAAAAAGTATGTGGAGACTTGTCATTTTTTATCGTCCTCAGCAGATCACAGCAGATTTAGTCCCTAAACAAGGCCCACCATTTCCAGGCTTTGATGTTAATATTTTCTATAATGTGATCAGGCATGGGTGTGATTTTAAAATCTGAATACAGCTTGAGCCCATGGAGGTATTTTTGAATGCTGTCTTCAACATTTGGACTATTTGGCTTAAAAGACCACAGTCTTCCAGTTTCAAGTGCAATAACTCCTGAGGAGTAAGCAAGAAACCCACTGCCCTCTTCCTCTCTTCTACAGATTCAGAATGAGCCCAAACAAACCAAATCTGCTGGCTTTAGTTTTCTGAAACCTTCCAGCTGGCAGTTTCTGTTTCATTTATTAGTCACCTTTTTGTATTGTAAGTGGCTTTAAACTGTAATATCACTAGTGGAGAATGAAAATAAAAAGCTTAGTCCGATGAGAAGAGCCCTTATGTACAGCTTTTGTTGGGACTTCATGGAGGCATTAGGCTTTTTAAAACTAAAATGCTGATGTCTTTAGGAAGGAAATGAAACCGTCGCTCTCTGTGAAATACAAAGGGCCTGATCCCAATTTTATTTACAAGGAAGTAAACTAATAGTGACTGACAGGAACTCAGCAATTGCTGCACCGTTTCAAGGCAAGAATCCAGCTCTTGCAGCACTCTCTATGTCTCTGGCCAACAGCAGTTACATCAGAGGAAATGACAAGAAAGGTTTTAGAAACAATTACAGCATGACTTGTCTATAGAGAAGAGTCCTTCCTAACCTTCACTTCAAAGGTTGGTTTGTGCCTTGAAATACAAGCATCTGTGTCCATCTTCAGAGGCTCAGATAGGTTACTTTTAATCATTGTCATTTTAACTTTATTTTCTTACGTACAGGTTCTTCGATTTCAGTGAAATCAGCCATAAAGTCCTGTATTAATCTCACGAGCTTGACAGAAACCGTGTATGACCTGACACATGAGATCTGCACGGAAAAACAAACAAAAGACTTCCAGAAAAGCAAGCGTGCCGCTATTCACTCCCAAGGTTAGGTAGGCTTTGTTTTACACGTGCATAGGGACACGCTTGTTGTGTACATAGCAAGATTGATCATGTAGTGAACATCTGGAATTCATGCAAATCCCTCCTCAATCAAACACTAAAATCCTTGTTTTATAGCATTCTGCCAGCTGTGTTAAAGCACATCTGACATTATGTCTGCACTCCAGCTGCCCTTGTGCCCACAGGTCTCTCCTTCCCCAGAGAGACACATTGCCTCTCTCTGCTGAGGTAATCTGGAGGAAGAAAAAGGGAGAAGAACCTCCTCCTGCACAAAGGAAAACCAAGATGATCATAAAACTTGCTCCTTTACAAGCAGCTGGGAGTAGTCACATACAAATCATAGCAGCTTGAGTTTGCGTAGATCTGTGTGAACATTTCCTTAAGCTTCAAGTCACGTGGATTTAAACTCTGGATTTAGCTCTACAGCTGGTTTTGACTGATTCTCAGTATTGAGAGAGTACCTTGGGACAACCTTCCCTTTAAAAAGTATCATAAACAGCATGCCAAATCACTCTGAGGACACTTGGGATACATTTACTTCAGGGAGCAGAGCAGAGATATGACGAGAAGGAACTGACTGGGGCAGAACCATGTAGTGGAAAAACTACTACAGGTTTATGGCTTAGAAGTATTAGCAGAATCCAGTTCAAGTCTTGCCTCCATGCCTCCTTCAGCCACTGTGTTGCCTGCTCCCTGGCTACGTTGCAGAGCTTACATGTTCTAGCGGGATAACTGCTCTTCCAGCGCTGGAGGATGAAGGGAAAACAGTGGGGAATGGAACTGAACATATCCTCGTAAGGGTACCTGAAAAAAGGACTGAGGATCCCACTGCTTTAAAGTCAGGGTTGCTTTCCAATATGTTTGTACAACTCACAGCACAGGGTAAGCTCTCTACCAAAAAAAAATAAAATCCAACAATCTATTAATTCGGAAACAAACATGTATATTAATAAAGCTATTTTTTCAATAGATGGAAATGTTGAGGATTTGTTAGAAAATAATATGAATTAGAAACTGGGGATTATAGAAAACTGCTAAAAGGGGGAAAAGAATAGATTCAGAGCCTGTAAAATTAAGGCTGATAAGAACAAAAGAACAAAGGAAATACTAATGATATAACAAAGAAAATACTAATGGTAGGGCTGCTATGTTACTAGATAGAAATGAGAGAAAGGATAATCTTATCCAATGAAGAGGAAAGTATTTTCTGTCAATTAGTTAAAAAGGAATTAAATTAAATTAATGTTGAAGACTGCATCTGAATTACTTGCAAGTCAAAACTTTGAAAGAGTTGTTATATTGTTGGTTGAGAAGATCCAGAAGGGTGAATGGAAATTAATGCTGGTCTAATATTTGGAACAGAGTAGGTCGTATGACCCAGACATTCTTCCCAATCAAAATAATGGCTGGCTAGTATTGGTTTCAATTAACATAGAAAGAAAGGAGGCTAAAATAACAAGGCTGAGTGGTGGAAAAGGAGTCTTGTCAAACTGACTACAGGCTTATGACTCTATAAACTTGGTTGATAAAGGTCACAATGTTGGTATAGTATACCTTGTCTAGCTGTTCACAGGACCACAGTTGGGCTGTAGATTCCTGAGTAACACAGACAAACATGCTACACAGTAGTTACAACATGACTCCACTTCCCTAACTAGGCTGCCTCAGGGCTTAGTCAGGCACCCAGGCCTGACCATAAGGCATTTGGCTTGAGATGCGTGGCATGAGATAAGTGAAAAGAATTATTAAAATCCACCTGGCACACCTAAAATGGATATAAATGTCTGCCTCATAGTATGGTTACAAATGAGAAATCATGAGAAAGTACATGAATTTCTGATGAGAGTCTGCCAAGAGCTGTTCATCTTCCTAAAATCTCGAACGTTGTTGATGATCTGAAATCATTGCTGATAGAATTTGCAGTTGACACATAGAATGGGGGCATGATGAACAATAAAGAAGACAAATTACTGATACGGAGTGATCTGCATAGCATAATAAATGGATTAGTGCAAAAACCTATGTGTTTTGTTACAAACAACAAGCAAACTAGACATTCAGTGGTGAAGAATGAAGGTTCTGCTTCAACACATTAAAATGGCTCCATGATTATGACAAATGGCCATCCAACAACAGATGGGGCTACGGCAAAAAAGAAAGAGTAGTCCATGTCTGGGTACATAGAATAACTGGAGATCACTAAAATATTAGGTCTACTCTAATAAATCAGGTGGATACAAGAAAAAATCACATTTGAAGTAAGGGATGTGAGATAGTGAATTATTCACCATAACAACCTGCAAGGTTTGTTCTTGACTCCTTGTCACTGAAAAAAAAATATAATAACATCTTTCTAAAGAACTAGGTCAAAAAAGGAGTCCCATGGTCATTATTCCACTCATTTACAATCTATGAACTCTATGTGGGGGTGTTTGATGTTTTTTTCTTCAAATATTAAGTGAGACCAACTCCTGCATGTCCATCTTGCTACAGAAGTGAACACCATTTCTGAAATTCAATAAAAGTACTTCAAATATTGTATGATATTAAAGGCTCTATTCAAAGCCTTTGGGAATTAAAGAGGGGTTTTTCATCTTCTTTACTGGTCTATGGATTAGCGTTTTAGAGAGGGATTCCAGGGATAGTGATTCCACCAGTAGTTCTGTAAAATGCCAATGTGGCAATGTGGGGCCCTCCAAATGCTACCCCATGTCACTAAGAAACAGCAGCTGTAACTTGAGTTTATGTTGCCTTATGAGATAAACAAAATCTTCAGCTGAATTATAGGCCAGTCCTTGCTTTAATATTTTCTGTGGTCTTGCATTTATGATTTTGTACCATTTTCTTACACTACTGAAGTGTAAATTTCATGAATAAATTCTATTATCTCTGGAACTGTACCGATTAAAAAATGAGCACATATACAGTTTCAAAATAGTTAAATTCATTCTTCTCACACATCACAAGAAGAGTTGCATGAACAATCCATACTGAATAATTTACTCAGTAAATTGATAGTTTTAAGGTGACTTTTTAAAATAGGCACCTAAGTTATTTGCCACTGCCAGATGAATTTTTGTGGGGCATATTTGCACACACAGCTGATACAAAACCCATTTCTTCTGAGTCTTTATGCAAACATTCAGTATTGGCACTGTGGGTCTGATCACGCTGCTGACTGTCTTTGTTCTCTCATTAGATTTCTACCCCCAACGCCTGCCCCGTCCCCTGCAAATAGTCTCTCTGTTGGACAAAATTTTGGGAACATAACTGTATAAAATATTTGGAACGCTAAATTGCATCCTCTGAGCTTTCAGACATTATGTCATTGGATCCCATGCAAAAGCGGACAAGGTGGAACATCGAGGCTTCAGGGTTGCCCCCACACACATCCCACTACGCAATTGTTGAGGAATCTCCTTTCTGAGAAATTTTATGTTTGGAGTCTGTTTCATTGTGGCTGATTCTTTCAGTCTCGTGGTTACACTTCTTGTTGAAATACTGTCCTTCACGTTAAATCACTCCCTTTCTTTCCTAGCATTTACTCCTCCAATATTTTTACAGTGAACAATCCTACCTATTTCTCAGTCATTGTTTTGGTACACTAAAAATGCTTTTCTCTAAGACTGACTAGATCATATTGATTAGCAAATTCTTCTTAATCACTTAGTTCAGATTAAATTTTACTTTTGATAATAAATTTTATTCCAGATGAAATTTTTTATATTTTTTTGTGAAAGAATGTTCTGTAGTCTTTAAGCACTCTGCCTGAGATACAGTAAAAGCATTGCATTTATTTCTTCACAGCTGCACTACACTGAAGGCCTATATGGTTATAAATGACATGTCCAGGAGAGATGATAGATGGATGCAGTTCCATGTTTTAATTGATCTGATGACAGAGTTGGCTTAAGAGATTCTTAGCATCTCAGACATTTGTTTTTCTGCCTTTTTTTAGTAATGCTGATACAGACTTCTTTCTGCAGGCTTCCTCCTTGCTTCCGATCAGAAGTATTTGGTGCCCAGCAGTTGCCATTTTTAACAACTCTCCAATATTGCTTTTTCCTATGAATCCTTTCTTCTATTACATCCTTGATTCATACAAGTCTTTTCACCACTTCTGCAGTTTCTAGATAAGGAGGTCCCTGTAAGGAGCTCACTGTAGAACTTCTTCTTTTTTCTTCAGCACAGGCATTTGCACTTTGTATTTTTGCATTTTGTCGTATTCCCTGATGGATTTGATTATGTTCTCAAGACCACATAAACCTCCCATCTGTTATTAAGAGTCACCTCAATATCAGCAAATATCAGGATCAGTTGTAAGTCTATATCAACAGTTTGAAAGAAAACATCAAGTCTTTCTTGCAGGAATTTCACTGGTAACCTCTCTTCAGAACAGTAGTTCCTGTCTCAGGCCTCTTACTTATTCACATTATAATCCCCCACCTTTCCCACTTCATCCTTGTGTGGCACTACAGAAATGCTCTTAGAAAGTCAACACACATACAGAAATTTTCTCAGAAACTGAGCAACTGAAGAGAAAGATGATCAGGAATACCACAGAGCAATATTTACTGGAATGACATTATGTGTAGGTGGTCCAGGAAAATGCTCACATTTATTGAAACTCTTAGGTCTTTATTACTTGGCCTGACCAACTAAGTAAGTTTGATGGGATAACCTCTTCCAACATAATTTATGATGCTTTCTGTTTTCAAGTGTTTCTTGGTATTTCTGCCTGGAATCAGACCCAGTGAATCCTCTGTGAACTTAGTAGCTGCTTAAAATTACGAGATGACTAACATGATCAGAGTAGCGACTGTAGTGAAAATGAGATTTTTCCCTCACTAGCAAACCACTAAATTATACTAATGAAATCTGGGGGAAATAGTCTTCATAAGATAGTTTTAGTAGCAAACAGAAGCAATGCCCTTTCCCTAGTGCTCTAAATGCATTCTTAAGCTTTCTTGGTCTTGACTTCACTTCCCTTCAGGCATACACCCAGCCATGCGGCCAAGGGTTTCCTTCTAAGCTTTTGAATCAACTCTCAGAGTTTACAGCTAGTCATTAACCTATGGATTAAACCATCTTTAATATATTTTGCAGATGATAGAATAATGCAGCTGCGTAGCAGTATACCCTACTTAACAAACATGTTAGAGATAGAGGGAGCATAAAGGTATATATGCAAACTGATTTGTGGACAAGTGAGTAAACATTTGACTACATGACTGTCAAAGCCCATTGCATGTTTTACCAGGATAGAGTCTGACTTAGCAGCTGACAGGAACTGTCAAAAACATGTATTTTCCATATGACAGCTTAATAATGATCACAGACTGGCTCAAGCTTTATCAAAGTTCGGGCCAATCAGACAAATACCTTGCTGTCCTGGTCTCACCTGGTATAGAGTTATTTTTCTTCCTAGCATCTGGTACAGTGCTGTGTTTTGGATTTAGGATGAGAATAATGTTGACACCCGGCTGACATTTTAGTTGTTGCTAAGTGGTGTTTATACTAAGTCAAGGACTTTTCAACTTTTCACACCACTCCGTTAACAAAAAGGCTGGAGGGGCACAGGAAGCTGGGAGGAGACACAGCCAGGATATTCCAAGGGTCTCTAACATCTCCTGGGCAAGTTTAGGATATTCTCTACTTTCAGCTGTTTCTCTTATTGTTCAACTAAGTGTCATGAGCACATGTGGGTATTCCTCGCTCTCCTTTGAAGCTGCTAAAGCTGCAGAACACTTCGCCTGGCGTCAGTCCCAAGCTGCACTGAAGCTCCAACGCCTCAATTAACTGTTTTTCCACCTCAGGCTGTAGCAGCACCATGGCAGAGCAGATGTAGAAACATTACCTTGATCTACTCTACTGTCACCCTTCCAGCAGGGGAGACATCACTGGAGATGCCCTCACAAGCCTGATGGTGGTATTCCCTGCTGAGTTGGCAATGCCACACATGCAGCAGTCAGGCCCATACTCTCAGAGAGTGCAATATACACCCTGACGGAATTTTCCCAGTGTTACATGCTGAACAATACCATCCAGATGTGTAAAATTCACATTTGAGTGAGTAAATTAATGAGTTAAGGTGCAAGAGTCCCTTCTGGAGATCCTAGTCCTTGAAAATCCAGATGTTGTGTCCACCTTGAAACAGAAACTTGCTGCTGGTCTAAGGCAGAATCAGGTGTGTTTGCTTTTTATTGCAATTCCTCTTTTTCAGAGAATGAAAATTTGAAATAGATGAATATAGTTAGATGTAAATGGATGGTCTTTTATAAACATTTACTCTTCTTTTTTCCCCAAGCAACTTTTCATAGGTGATTTGAAGCACAACCATAATACTTTGCATTCATAATAATCAGGTTTCCATATTTTCTGTCTTATTTGTACATTTGGTTTTTAGGGTAGGTATTTTCTGTGCAATAATATCCATTGATCATACTGAATTGCAAATATATGTCTCAGCGCTGTTGTTTGATTGCTTGACTCTGGACTGGCTTCTGGTCCTGTTTTGCTGAATTAGGGACTGGAGAGACCTGCAGCCTGATCATTCTCCAAGGGTATTTGGCTACCTCTTCAGTAACCCTTTCTTTTCATGACTTTACAAATGAAAACAAGTGATGAACTTAGCTCAAGAGCTAATCCAGAATTTATTTTATTTTTCCTGAGAAGAGCATGAGCATAAAGAATCCTTAATCAGGCATAACAGAAAAAAAGTTATTTATTTTTCTGAATGATTTATAGTCTGGTTTCTTCCTTTGTTTTTGCAGAAAAAAAAGAGGAATTAAAGTGGAGGTTCATTACTCAAAATGGCAAGAGTCCCATTAGGGAGGGACAGCAGAAGGAAAACATAGCCATAATTTTACTTATTTTATGAGAGATGAACTCTTCCATACTTCTCTGAGCAGATGATGGGAAGTTCAATACAAAGAAAAACAACACCGGTACAATAAATAAGAAGGAGAATGATTACTGGTAATGTCTCAGGAGAATCATATAGAAATAAATTCACTTTCTGTTACATTTTGATATGCTACTCACATATGCTGAATTAGCACACCTGGGAGGCCATGAGGTGAAGAAACTGGAGTTAGAAAGGAGTTTTCAGCAACAGGGTTTTTTTGGGGTCTAATCACACCATAAAGCAAAGGGCAGGCTCGGGCATACTGAGGCCAAACTTTCCATCTATTCTGCTCGTTTCAGCTCAACAGTAATATTTTTGAAATATATAGTACCCATCTCATAAGTCAAAGAACTGTGCTATAAGTGCAAAGGATTTCCCTTAGCTGCTCTCTGGCTTTCTGTGGTATTTTCACTCCAGCACAAGCCATATGGGAATGAGTCCTCACACATATCTACCTCTTTGTAAAATGGCTTTTCTGGCCACATTGTTCAAAACAGCTCAAGTCACACTGAAACTGCCTAAAAAAATGTGTTTGGTATTCCGAAGAGGATGTTCAAACGACACCAAGATTTTTTCAATGTCTGCTCAGATGGTGCATAAATAGACCTATTAAGTTCTTACAGATCCTTCCTGCAGGTACTGAACACTCACAGCACACACCCCGAGAGCCTCGTGAAAATTGGTCCCAGTGCAGAGATGCCTAATACAGAACTGCAGCTTTGCATGAGCTTCCTTTGTTTGTGGCTACTCTCTGCTTGCAATGTGAACTCCACTGGCCAAAGACTGTCGGTTCTTTAACAAATTTCCATGATTTCATTAAGTGCAATGATAATTATGTGAAGTGTTAAAAAATACTTTGGTTGGCTTACCTGAAAGCTGCTGTAATGTGGGAAAGAAAGGCATAAATAAGATGCTTTGTTTCCATTTTCAGTCTGTTCTTGAATTGTAAAGAAGGAAAAGGGTCTAAACCCCCCTTGTTTAATCCTGTCATTGTCTGACAGCAAGGGAAATGTCCTTGGGAGGAGCAAACAGTCAATCTGTGTAAAAAGACAAAGCAGAAAAAATTGCAGCCTTGATAAACTACTGAAAATAATTAGGAAAATTGAAAAATGAGAAAAAACCACGATTATGGCCCATCCAGAGAGCAAATGTTTTCAGGTTTTATCAGCAATGTAGGGAGCATTAAACTGACAACTCTGCATGATTCCTTGATGTAATTTGGATGAAGCTGGATAACCTGTGATTTACTAAACTCTTTCCAGTTAGCATATCTGTTCAGGGTTTCCCAGCATATGAACATGGTCATACCAGTGTGTGTCAGCTGCAGATTATTCCCTGCTCTGCTCTGAGCTGTGAGGATATGCATGAGCCCAGCGGTGGATGTAAATCAACCTCTGACCTGTCAGCTAATGCACACATGAAACCAGCCCCAAACTGCCTGAACTTATAATGACTGATGGGCAGAGGTGATCATTCTGTTTATTAATACTCCTTCATGACTAGGAACAGGCAGTATTAGCACTACAGGGAAAGCAACAGTTTTTAGTGCTAGATAATGCAATACTATTAAAGTTGATTAACATTATTTGGGCACTGTTTTGTTTCTTTTAACAGGTTCTGGTGGTTTATTAAGAAAAAAAAAGGGGGTTCAGATAGTCTCCAAGGTTGGAATCAGGGAACAAGGGCCAGGAACCAAATGTGTCTCTCTTCAGATTTAGGCTAGCTTCTTCAATACCAGGTCATTTTTCCCTGGAAACAGTGGATTAAGAAATTACAGTGAAAAAAAGTGTTTATTTCATTTGTGTGGTTCTTAATCACTGCTCTTGACACAGCTAATATCTCTTTAGGAAAGCTGAGGTTAAGGAAATATCTGTTGCCTTTCAGCCTGACATGAAGAATTTGTGAGATTATACATTCATTTCCATGGTCAAAAACTCTGATGTTTTTATTAAGAATTATAATTTTATCACGTGATCAAGCAACAAAGAGGATTCCTACAACAGAAGTGAATGGACTACATGAATTTTAAAGGTTCCGAACCATTCTATGATTCTAGGAAATGTTTGGGGCTATGTGCTGTGCTTTGATGTCTCTATACTCTTTCATCAAAAAAATCTGTTAACTAGAAATATGTGCCTCTAAATTAAGAACAGACTGAACCCTTTTGACTGATGGATGAACTGGATCTTGTGAAATGGGTAACTGATATCCAGTAAGGATTTATGCATGAATTACTTTGCTAAGCAAATTCATTATAAATCCATCATGTTAGTTGAAGGAGGCTTAATTGTTTGGTGATATGTTATAAGCAATGTTAAACAATCACTTCCCTCCTATAATACAGTAATAGGATGCTAGGGAGGGAAGGAAACGTTCCCTTGAGTTTGTTCTTAAAAGATAAACTGTCATGTCTGGCCCAAAGGACAATAAAATATACCTTTCAGATATCTCTGCCTGTTGTTCCAAATTGATTGGTGCAAGCTAGTTATGTTAGGTGGTGAGATCTCTTCTGCTCCTCCATTACTTTCTCCTATTCATTTATATTAAAACATATTAATACTTCCCAGAATTTTTGTCATTCCCTGAGCAAGGGGAGAGGGATGTTACAGCTAGATAATGTTTTATTGGTGCATACAAAGAAGGGAAAATGCAGGATAGGAAACAGCAACAGGGGGACTGAGAGAGCTTTTCTCTTACTTGCAGCATCCTCCTTCTCTTGCTTGTGAAGCCTGATGGTCCCAACGGAATACACAAATCTTTACTGTACTCATCCGTGGGCTCCGTGGGAATCTCTGCAAGAAAAACTGGGTTTCAGTTCGATGGTTTCCTTTCAGTGCGTCCTTAAAAACCTGGCAACTAAGTTCATCTTTAAAAGCAATATCTATGCACATTTCATTTATTTCCCAGTGACTGGTTATTTTCAGTGAAAGTGTCATCTTCAATATTTATCTGAGCTTAAAGCTCCTTCCCTGCAAATACTATAAAAATGAGCTTAGATGACATGGTGAATTTGTGATGATTTATCTTCCACAATAGTAGTACTTAATCTGTTCAGACACTGGCCAAATAGTATCTAATAAAACGCATGGGGGTAGGACTGAGTCATCTTCATTATGGCATGGGAGTGCTTTATTACCCAAGTGCCAAGAGGGCTTTTGGCTTTAGTAGAACTTTTTGTTGGGTAAAATGTTGTTACTTAATATGAGCAAATGTAATCAAACCATTCCCATCATTATTAAACACATTATTACATCCTATAACCACATAGATTCTTATCTTGCCAAGACAATTTTAATGGGGTGAAAAGTTCAGTTTGAAGGAGGATAAAAGAAAACAAATGCTGAAAGGATCAAATATGCATCTGAATCAACCCCATGAACATCAGCGGGTCTATAGGGTACTGGAAGATTCTGAGCTTGGTCCATTATACATTTTGACACTTAGATTGGTATATTTTTATACTTATTTGGGATTTATTTTCTGTTCAGTCTTCCTTGTCAAGTGACTGGCAACATGAAATTGTTGGTTTTTTTCCTTTGAAAAGTGCTGGTGAGATTTAAACATTTCACATGAACATATCAATTTCTCACAAAGTTTCACGGCTATTATTGTAGTATTCTTTCATTCTTTCATATTTTTTTTTGTATTGATGCTGTTGGATGACATTATATGCAATAGACAAGTCGGAGAATTTTTTTAACTTTGACCTCAGTTTGGGATGGTGTTTAATTTCAAAACTTCAGTGTATTGTAAATGATGTACATTCTCTCTTTTTGACCATATCTAATGCAAAAAAAACCCCGTATCTGTATTGAATTGATTAACTTATTCCTTTAGTCAGCTCTTAATTTGGTATTTACTTGGGGATTTCATAAGGAAGGATTGCAGTTTGGCTGTGGCTATTAGGCAGTGAATTAACTGCCTTGAGAAGGAAAGCATAGCGTACAGGTGTAAAACTATAAACCAGTGGGTGATCCGTCTCACCAGCCGAAGCACCAAGTCTCCTTAAATATGGAAGGCAATCTCCAGTGCTGGGAAATGCATAATTCCAAACGTTCCTGACTAATAACTAATGGTAGTTTATGATATCATTTATGGAACAATTACCGCCACTTGTTTTATACTGAGAGGATTATCAGCTTTTGGATTTAGAATAACAAAAACTAATTTCATGGAAACTGGGGAGGTGTAGAAATGTTATCTCCTTGTCTGTGTTTATTCAGTGATAGCATTGTTTAAAGCCCGTGATCCTGTCTGCATCTGCCACTGCAGCTGGCCTAGCCAGCTCACCAGTCTTTATTTAGCTGGATATTACAGCAGTAACATTTCATTACAGTTGTGCTTGGAAGAAGTCATAGTCCATTGGTTTTATTGAAGCTCACTTCTAGTTTACTTCCATTTCAGGGAAAAGGACAGCTGTTTTAATATGTACTTGGTCGAACACGTAAAGTGTTTTAGTGTTAATTAAGTTGGGAGGAATTGTTTTTAACGAGCACCTTTTTGCAAATGTCAAGCGGCTCAGTCATGTTTCATTGTTATTATTCAAGTCAGAAATGAGACAGAGTGGGCATCAGCAGGCTCAGAGCCTGCGCCATATGTTGGTGTGTAACTTCTTTGGACAAAATAAGTTGGTTAAAACTGCGTGGCTCTGTGGAGGAGAGGGCACATTTGGCTTAGAGTGCATTTCTGTCTCCCTACTCTCTCTGGTGTGGGAACTGAGTTTCTAAAAAAGCGTTTGATATGAAAAAATTATTTCCCAATTCTAACATTAATTTTAATAGACAGAGTCTATTCAGCTTGAATCTCAGCATGAAATAGAGTATAAAGGGCTAACACTGTCCTCTGTTTTTCATGTACCACCCAGGGCAGAGTCAGTGAGCAGGCATATGACACCGCTATGTATGCGTCCGTCTTTTTAGCATGATCATCTAAAGGTTCAAGCTTTAGCACTTCAGCTCATGCACTGTGCAGCTGCACTATGCTGAGCTGATTTAAGCCACAAATAGGCTAAAAAAAAAAAAGAAGTCCAAAACTTCACTGAATGCCCTCAAGATACAGCAGCGTGGTTTGTCCCAGCAGAGATCCTACAAGACTCCAACTCATTGGTCAGACTGTCTTAATGCCCTGTAGGCTACTACTCTGAATCCTCATGGATTTTGGGGGTACAAAAAGGAGCAGATTCTTTTCTCCCCCACTATTTAAGACAGACTAAGTGCACAAAAGAAGGCTTGTTGTCCACGTTCAACAAAAACTAGAGGTGTCAATGGGAGTTTTGCCTGAGTAGTAACTGCAGTTTTGACCCTAGGATTTGGTGCATGACCACATGTTTTTACAGCTTCTGCATAAATGCAGAAAAATGGCTACCTTGTCTACTTAATCACTTGAAGCACTTAAATCTGTCATCTCCTCCTGCGTGTTTGGAGAAAAAAAAAATCACATTCACCCATGACTGCATGAAATTACTTTGCAAAGCACCTGTATAGATGTGCTTTGGTGCACTTAAATTCCTGTTTTATGACTGAGACTTTCAAATTTGTTTTCATCTTACTGGAAGAGATGGAATATGTGTGTTGCATCAAATCACCTGAACACAGCTTTATTTGTCTCTAACTGCTGAGTCCTCTGTACTTTCACAGCATTAATTGGTCACACTTTGCTGTTGCGAAGTGGTGTAATCACAGAGATTCACCTTTTGCAGCTGCTTAGACTCAAGCCCTAGTGAAAATAAGGAAGGGTACAGGGCAGGACTTGTGCTTGTGATAGTGTATCATCTATTTGATAACTTATTTATGTAGTGGGTGAAATAATGGTTATTTTTAGAATGGTTTTTATTTAGCATTATCAAAATGAGATAACTCAAGAAAAGAAAAGGATACCTTTCAGCAGAGTTGGAGACAATTAATTTGCTGCTGTAATTTCATAATTTTATCCTCTATGCATTTATAAGCCACATCTCCAAACCCAGCTAGCTACTTTGAATGAATCACACACATGTGCAAACATCTGTTTATGTTTATGGTCCAATGGTCCTACTTACTGGTCCAGGAAACCTCTGTTTTGGTCTCAGCTGCAACATTCATTTGCCAGGATTGCAGGGTCGGATTAAGTAGGTGGCTGACTATGTGAAAGTGTAAGTGACTCTTTGTGCTTGAGTGCTCCATGGGCAAGCAGGAATAGGGCACTATTAGTTCTACAGAGCCACAGTTGGACACACTCCTCCTTCAGCTCATTCCAGACAAGCCTGTAATACAGTCATTCATGCACCAATAGGTACTAGCTGGAAATATTTTATTTAACACATATTTTCCTGCTCTGAACAACAACAACAAAAAAGTAATATATTTGCTTCCAACACTGAGCAAAACAGCTTCTCAATATGATTTTTCCGTTGCATTGACAGAGGATTTGTGAACATAACAAACCATGCTGTTTTCTCAGAATCTGCTTTATTTCTGGAGCTTTCAGGGGATTTCAAAGCTTTGAGCAAGACAGATAGAGAAGAATATAAATGATAATATAAACAAGTAACTGCATCATCACTTTAGTTGAACACAAATCTAGGACAGGCCCTGTGCTTTGGAAAATCCCAAATTCATGTAGGCATGTAAGACAAGCTTTTCTTGAGTTAACTGGAACTAAATGTAACGATCTATTCATCAAGTATTGTCTATTTTCAGGTAGGTAATTGAACTGCAAATGCATTAGGAGTGCATGTGAAGTAAAGAAAGGTTGCAGTATGAGCTATAAAGCTGAAAAAGCATCCTTTGTCAGTGCACCATGAGCACATGGTGCTATTGCTCATGTGTTATGATATGACCTTGGTCTTATGTCGTAATTTTTTATTATCATATAGAGTGATATAAAGCTTACCCAGCTTTCTGAACACAGTCCATCAAATAACCACCTCTGTCTTCTCTTCACATTAAAATCTACAGTGATTAATTTTACTTCTAATGAAGTTTTATAAGAAACTTAAAAGCAGAACTGGTTTATCACTTGGGTTATCAAATCTTTGTTAGTGCCACTGGAGGAGTTTCAGAATATAAACCTCTGAGAAACAGATAAAACAAATCATAATAATCTAAGATGAAGCATGGATCCACAGCCTAGGACAAATAAAGTCATCTTGCAGATAAATATAGCAGACTGTCATAAATATCACTTTAGTTTATTTCAAAAGCTAATACCAGGGATTGACAATTCCATTTCAATTTGAAACAAGCAGTGATCTAAAATTTCAAACAAAGCAATATTAGTCTTTGTTGATAACCTAATGAACCAAAGACACATTAACAGGTGTCCTGTCCTGCCAGCTTCTGAGAAAAAAGATGTAAGATGAGACTCTGATAAAAAGTATTAACCATCGAGTGAGGAAGTCTTAAGGATTTCAGTGGGAAATAGCTTTTCTGTCCTCTACAGTTCATTAAATTCCCTTCTCAATCTAAAAAACCCTATCAGAACAGTTTATATCTGGATCAGTCTGTTGCCTTTGAGCAAAAGCACTGCATGATTTTGAGAGACCCAGGTATCAGAATAGCTCAGGGTTAAATCTGGAATATCCACTCTGCAAAATAATTTTGTCCTAGTCTTTGTGGAAATACGAGTATCTTTTGCACTCTGCTGTTCACTGTGCTACATCATGTCCTCCCTCCCTCTCTGCTGAATTGGCACCATGCAGCCATGTAATCTTCAAACTGAAAAGTGAAGGAGAGAAGTCTTACGGTTACTTTCTTCTCATTATCTCCTCCTAAAGCATCAGCATCATCACCAACAGAGACAGTAGGCTGGGCTAGATGAGTATTTGTTATAACCCATCAATATTCTTTTTGAAATGCTGGCCCACATTCAGTTTTCTCCTTTTGCACTTAGACAAATGTCAGCATGTTGACAGTGAAACTGCAAGTTGTCTCCTGCTGGTATTTTGCCAGCCTTACATCTGGATCTTGCTTCTGGTCCCTAAACCTCATCAGTGTGGAATGAAGTGAAAATTCACAGAAACAGAGAATGGCTGAGGTAGGAAGGGATCTCTGGATGACGCTTGGTACAATGGCCCTGCTCAAGCAGTGTCACCTGGAGCAGGCTGCCCAGGACTGTGTCCAGACAGCTTTTGAATTTCTCCAAGTACTGAGACTCTACAACACCTCTGGGCAACCTGTACCAGTGCTTGGTCACTCTCACAGTAAAAAAATGTTTCCTGATGTACAGAGGGAATCTCCTGTGTTTTGGGTTGTGGCCATTGTCTCTGATCTTGTCACTAGGCCCCACTGAAAAGAGGTTGTCTCCCTTCTCTTTCCACCTTTCCTTCAGGTACATATATACCTCAGTAAGATCCCCTGCCCAGCTTTCTCTTCTCTAGGCCAAACAGTCACAGCTCTCATCTTTAAAGAACCTCCTCAAATTAAGGCACTTCTGCAGGAGTCAAAGGAACCAGGATGTTTATAAAACCATCATCAAAAGAATATATCTTCTGTAAGATAGTAACTGCATTGACTTCTCCAAATTAGGTGAGAGAAAGGGATATGTTGCTTGAATTTTACAGTCTGACTGTGTGGATTTGGATGCTGACGCTTTGGGGAAGTAACTACACATATCCCATGCAGCTATGGGGGAACAACTGCGTCATGGATGGGGCATGGTTGTGTCCAAAAGGTCCCTGGAGTGTATATGCAGAATTTTCAAGACTTGTCTTCATCCCCAGTAGAAACAGAGATTTACGATGGAGTGGAAACAGACTGGGAAAAGCTACTTGGAAATAAGTACTTGACAAAATTTTAGTTCAGTGTTTCTTACTTTGAGATAAACAGGTTTTCTGTGAGAAGTCTTTAGGAACAGCTTCAGGGCCCAAACTGAATATCCTAAACAGAATTTTTATTCATACTAGCACTAAAAAGACTTTTAAACTGCAGGTATTTGAGCCTCAGTCTTTATTAAAATGAAAATTAAAAAAAAAGGTTTTCATAGCACATTTAGATTTCAGCTAGCTGTACATGAGACATTCAAATCAAAAGAACTGTCTTGTCTAGGACTATGAAGAATGTGAATATAGACCCAGAAACTAATAAAATGACACCTAATTTTAAGACTTAATTATGGCTTTGTTACAGACTCCTCTCTCAGATTTATGGCTGGGGATTTATAAGAGCAGCTGTGTACTGAAAAATGAAAAAATAAAAAAGGAAAACTTGCTAATTTACTGCCAGAGACTTGTCAGTAGGAAGTAAATAAACTTTTTTCTTTCCACATTAACAGTGGATAAGCTCCTCATATTCGTGTTCGACTGTACCTTTAGCTGGTACATTTTTCAAAAGAGGAGCTTTTCCCCATCCCCATGCAGCTCAGCTCCCAGCCTGGCTCTTTCTGTGAGTACAGCACAGCAAAGGACAGAGAGCATCCGAATACCTCAGCCACCTCCAGCTGCCAGGGGAATTCGAGGTAAGCCGAATGTAATTTGCACACTGGAAGTTGGCCAGGACACCATGACTATTATCTCCAGTTTTGAAAAAGGACTATGGGAATGTTAATTAACACAAGTGCCCAAGACCTTGATTTTATGTGTCTTCTGGAGGAAGGACACAGTGCTGGAGAGAGGCGTAGAATGTCTAATGAACACAGAGGGTAGTTAAGTTTTTGACTTTTGGCTGGGGTGGTTACGTTGTGCTCAGAGGCATATGGCATGTTTCCGTGATGGGAAGAGAAGAGAGAAATTACTCAGAGTCATGACCACCTCATTTTATAGCTGATTAGCTAGATGATGACTTACCTGCAAGTCTGAAATCAAGTACCTTGAGTGGGAGTGATTTAGACAAGTATCTGAGCATAAACCACAGTTCCGAAATGCGGCACCTATATATATGGTGTATGCAACAGGAAGGCAGTTTTGGCTGTGATTCTGTAAAGCTTCCCAGCATGTCTGGTGCCCAAAACCTTAAGAACCAATTTTCTTTGAGTTGTTTCCAGTCTCTTAAAGAAAAATACTAATACACATCACAAAGCTGTCCTATCAACTTGCATTTTGGCCTCTGATCATTGTTTCTGCTACCTTACCAACAAACTAATTTTAGACTGGAAAACCACATCTTCCTCCTTATGCACATCATGATTTTCTGTGTTCAAGAGCCAGAGGCTGGCTGTGCTGCAGTAGAGAATTCAGGCCGACTTGAAGCATTGCCAGTAACTAAAGAAGTAGAAGATACCTCAAAAGAAAGATTTGCTCATAAATAAGCTCTCATCCATATAAGTGAGTTGCATTCCCGCCCGTGACAGGAAAGCAGAGTTAGTATCATTACATAGAGTTATCGTTGAAGGACGGACACGTAAATGAAGCCACTAGAGGGAGATACAATATGCATTTGGCTGGAGTTAGAAGAGAGTGCTTTATGCCATAAACTCCCTCACAGCAGTTATACATAGTGTAGTATCAATGGTCTTTAAGTCAAATGAGCAGGACTTTATTTTTTTTTCCTAACATGTAGAATGTATACATACAAAACAAATAGAAATGTGTAATATGCAATATATAAACGCATGACTGAAGCTGACCTTCCTTTCAGCTTCCCAGGGCATGTGACAGGTGTCTTATAGCTCTTGGACATATACTTTGTTAAAGGGCTTATAGGTTAGGGAGATTACCCCTTAATTTGAGGCATGGTGGCAGGTCTTTAATGGGCAAATATCAAGCGGAGAGGAACTGCAGTCATTTTGAAGGACAAGGATTAGAATTTAAAATCTACTTGACAAATGGGTGAAATGAGCTGAGAAAACCTGGATGTAGTTCAATGAAAACAGAGAAAAGCGAACGCTTCTAAGTGGAGATAATGAACTGTACAAACACCAGATGCAAAATGTCTGCTGGGCATCAGCCCTGTGAAATAGGATCTGGAGGTTACCAAGGTTCACAGACTGAACTTGAGTCAACATTGTCACACGACTACAAAAAATAAATATTATAGTGGGCTGTGTAAACAGGAGAGTTGCACATAAAAGTCACGTGAAGTAATCCTTCCATGTGGCTACGCAAAGACAGTGCTTCTTATCTGATATCCTTGGCATTGTATTTTAAAAAAGAGGTGGTCCAGTGGTTTCAAAGGCAGAGCAATAAAAATATTAAACGGTCTAGAAAATAAGTTGCTGTTGGCAGAACTGGGCAACTTCAGGTAGAAAAGAGAAGATAACAGATAACAAGGATGCAAAAGGTTGATGCAAAGAGAGAAGGAATTCATCTTTTTTTCTTCTGTGACTTGGACAAAGATTAAAGAGTTATTGCCTAACTTGTGGGAAAGGAGATGTAGGGTAAAAACCAGGGAAAATATCTAGGTCATAAATAGCCGGGCAGCAGAAGAGATTTCCACGAAAGGTGGTGAAATTTCCATAATTTGAGATTTTCAGGAACAAGGTAAACAAAACAAATGAGTTGATACTTCTTTGGAGTAGAGAAACAGACTGGACAACCTCAAACAGGACCTTCCAGCCCTACTTCTTGA
This sequence comes from Apaloderma vittatum, assembly GCF_000703405.1. Lineage (NCBI taxonomy): Eukaryota > Metazoa > Chordata > Aves > Trogoniformes > Trogonidae > Apaloderma > Apaloderma vittatum. The sequence continues at coordinate 36,413 of NW_009730508.1, forward strand.
CAAAATGACATATCTGCATGAAAAAAAATGGTCTTCAGCAATTTTTTTAGGCTACTTATAAAAGCCGTAGCATAACTTTAGAATTATTTTTCTGTGTATAATCAAATCCTCCTGATTATCAGATAGTTAGAGACAACAAATAATATCCCAGAAAAAAAATGGTGGAATACAGAATTATTCAGATTAGTCCAGAGATTAGAGTACTGAAGGTGTATAGGGATTAACCTTGTTCTGGCAGGCAGACAAAGCACACAATTAATAAATCCTTTTTTATCTAAATTCTACAACAAGGTGATCCCAGTATATTTCTGTCTCAAGCGATGTAATGGCTTTTTGCTTGGTTTTTTGTGTGTCTGATTTGAATTTAAGGCACAAACATCCTGGCCCTGCTGCACCCTGGATCTGCTGTACATTCTCCAAGAATAAAAGCTCCACGCCTCCCTCGTTTACACCCCTTCCTGGCAGACTCCCAAATGTCTTGAGTCCAGTCCAAAAGCACTTCAAACAGAAAACATACAGCTATGGGGGGAATATTTTTTCTTTAGCCAAACATTTCTACAATACAATTAAATAAACATTTTTAAGGTTTACTATTAAGTTTTATTTGTATCCTACTGAGTGAATCAGCCAGTTGGACTGCTCTAAGTAACAAACAAACAAACCGTATATTGAAACAAACAGAAAGCCCAACAGGACATATTCTGGGAAAGATTGTTCTAAGTGGGGCAAGCATCATTGATTGGGCTGCAATACTCCCAGCTGCTATGTCCCACCATGTAAGCTCTGTGCTCTGAGGCCTTTTGTGCTTCCTTTTTAAAAAATAATTATTCATTGTGTTTGTGATTAATGAATCTCTTCATTTGGGGATGTCAGCTTTTTTGGTTCTTTTATATCCTGCACAGAGAGATTTGTTTAATGCATGACAATTACATGTTATTCCATTGTTTCAAGGAGTGAAAGGCAGAAAAAACCCACATTGTTTGGATTTTTGTTTTTTTCCCTCTTTAAGATTAATAATGGAATACAGAAACATAGACCCAGACAACTTAACTCTGGTGGAAACCAGTTTGTTATTACTTCCATACAGCCCCCTGGAAGGACTAAAAGGTCATTTGTTTTATGTTACAAACCTTTCTCCAATTTATGGATGGCTGACACGTTGCCTGCCTCTGAGGAGGCAGCTGGGGGCTGAGGATGGGTGTAAGCACCATGCAATGGCCTTGTCAGATCTGCACAGCTTGGGGAGACCCTGCTCAGATGGTGCTTTGTTCCCCCCTGCCCAATCTCTTTGCCCTAATGGATCCCAGCAGTGAGGTCTAATGGTATGGCTTTGGGTGAGCCTGAATCCCAAACTCGACCACCATAGAGGATGGAGAAGTCCTCCTTGTGCTTCAGCTCATCATCACGGGGGTAATGTTCCCTGGAAGGCTGGGCTGTCCTGTCCTGGCAGCTACAGCTGCAAATCTGAGTCCAGAAATTGGCTGCTCCAGGATGGGAGCATGACCTTGTGTGAGCACACAGATGGGCACCAGGACTGATGTTGCTTTTGCAATGTTTCTTCCATTTGAACATCACTTCAGCAAGATGGGAAGTTTGCCCATGTCTGTGAGGATTTGGCTGCCTCACATATCACCCCCTTAAAAGAAAGGACAATTAAACAAGAAAAAAGAAACATGCTTTTTTTTCCAAAACGCATCTTCATTTTATTCAGTGAGAATATTGACTGACTGGCAATAGAAATTAAAGCAAAACAAACCAAACCTTCAGAACGTAGATTTTAATAAAATCATTCTTTTCTTTCAGAGAGAGAATTTTCCTTCCCCGCCCCCAGCCCCCCCCCCTTTTTTTTTGTTTAGAATAGTGCCCACAAGCTTCCCGCGAGTGCCAGACAGCTGCCAGCCGTAGAACTACACTAAGACAAGCCAACTACTTTTCAGATCTTTGGAAATGAAAGTTCGATGTACTTTGTTATGCCTAACTGATTTATCTGGGCACAAAAGGAACACAGGCACTCTGATGTAGATTAAACAGACATTTTGGTGGTTGAGATAATTTCAATAGTGCAGCCATGGGATTCATCACTTAGAGTTATCCATCAATTTGATGAGCCCAGAACTATGAAAAACAAACAATCCACAGACTGAATGAATTTCTAAAAAGAAATAAAATTAAAATAAAATAAAACAAAAGCAAGTGAGGAAGAAAAGGAAAGCACCTGCATCACATTGTGCTTTAAATTCAGCCTAAGGATTCTACTTAAGGTAATGGTTTGAAGCCTGGCTCTTCACAAAGTGATTTTCTCAGGCACTGTACTGACTGCATCGTGGCAGAACAATCTCATCGGGGTACAAGAACAGTGAAAATATTCAGCACGGGGCTTTCTTGAATTACAATGAGGTGCAGAGCAGAAGCTGGGCTGGAAATCACTCTGCCGTCTCTGAGAAAAGACTGAGGCACTCTCTCTACCAGAGGATGACTGCAGTGTCCCATACAGAACCAGGCTTTTGTATCTCTAACAGTTATCTACTTCCCAGGGGCCACCTAATTGCCTTTGCCATCAATCCCCTTGTCACCCGCAATTTCGATCAGTCTCCTAAAGGTTTTGCTACCTAGGTGTTCCCTTCAGTGCTACTTTCCCCTCACAGAACGAGCCTTGGATACTTGTCATGCCAAATGCTTAAGTGATCGTTCCAGGATGGCTGGGGAGCAGCAAACTCTTTGATTATAGATGGCCTGTTGTATGTTAGATTAGGTATCTGTTCCACTGTGAAGCTAAATGATACAATGCAGGGGCTGAATAACTCCTTTCAGTCATGGTCTGGGGTTGCTGTAATCCTTTTTATTTTTCTTAAACTGTGACTAGCCATGTGTTTTCAGTTACAAGTAAATGCAAATCAATCTGTGTGACGTGGACATTAGGCAATCCTGCAATTTTCTTTAATTCATATTATACTAGCTTTCACCCACAGGATTACACATGCACATGAAACTTGGGCCAAGGAGAAAGATGGGAGGAAAGGAAGGCAGCAATTATGCATGCTGTAATTGCTCCCACCCAATATTGTGGCATGCAATGCATTCGATATGACTGTAACTCCACAGTAGCGTGACATTTTAAGCAGCGTCAGCGTGTGCTTTGCAACTGGCAGTCCCCATATCCCTCCCCGTTCTGCCTTTCCCCACACAGAGCTCATCCACTGTACAGATGGCATTGCTTACCAGAGGCTGCAACAGCTACATAATCAACTAACTCACCGTCCTGGGGATGGGGCAACAAGCTGTTGGTTTAAATTTCAGTCGACAGCTCAAACATGAGTTGATTCATGATTAGTTACCAAACCCACATCCAGCAAGGGCTGCTCTGACTCCAGGAATGCTCCCCAGAAAGCCTCTGGGCATGGGTAGTGTAGTCCTCAGCAGTGCTGAGAGGTAACACTCAACCATGCCCTTCTTAAGGGAATGAATTTTTAATAACGTCATGGAATAGCTGTTATTTTGACATTTAGGGGTAAGGTGCTGTAGCTCCAGTGATATGGATGGAGCTGGGCATGATCTTAGGAATGTTGCATTTTATGCTCCTCTTTAGCAAAGCCTCGCACCAGGACCAACATGAAGTGCAGTATTTTAAGGCACTGATGGGTTCATACTGTGCTTTTAATTCCTTTTAGGAAGTGTGGTATTTATTCGAAAGCTCAAATCAAATAGTTGTAGAAGGGAGGGGAAACATGGACTAACAAATAAATATGATGTAACATCTGTGCCTGGGCTTATTTTGCTTTGCAAAGGGAGGCACTAATATGTTGCTGTAATTAGGTCAGTATCATGCTGAGGTGTGATAACCTGCAGTTGTGTGAACGGCACTCAGAGACCCAAGAGAACTCCTCCCAACCAGCATTCCTCTGCTTATCCTGTTAACTTCAGAGCAAATAAATATTTTGTCCCACGAGTATCCTCTATTATGTGGATAAGGAGTTTCAGTATTAAATTCTCAACCCACCACCAAGAAGTATCTTGTTTTCTGTTTTAAGGTATCTGTGATTCAGAGGTTCTCTCCCTAATGCTGTCCTGACTTGGTAAGTCTTTACATGTTGAAATAATGATGATTAGTGCAACTTACATGGACTTAGTAAGATTTTGTTCAGCTTTTAGTCACCACTGAGTTTGGTCCAAGGATATTGCAGTTTTGCATTGTAAGCAAAAGAAACCACCAGATTAAAACTAATCAAAATACGAGACTCATATTTACTTATTATAGTGATAGGTCTCAAGAGACAATTTTATTTCCAAGAGCTGAGTTATAGGAAGATACCAACATTTTTAGTGTAGCAATTGCCTGGCTTGGGGGTGTGTTCAGGCCGACAAGAGTATACAAAGAAGGTTGAGACTTAAAGATGTAAAGATAAAGGGAGAAGAACTAGAGCATAACGTGTTGGAAAGATGATCTATTAAACAGAGAGGTGGAATTGTATAAAGCTGTCATTTCTATAGGAGAAGGATAGTGCACATGGCTGAACAAAATCTGCAACACCCTGAACAGTGCCTATACCCAATAAGGTCAACATTAATGTACAAATAGTGTGTCAGTGATGCAAGAAAAATATCTCATGCTTTCATCCAAGGTGGAAGGCCTCAGCTCCTTACTATTAACCATCTCTGTGGCAGGCTGTGCTCCTTTGTTTACTTAGCTCTCTCCTGTGAATCCCAAGCACCAATTGATTCAATATTGCCCTATCCAGTGAGTAATCCAGCGTAAAGTACATACAAGCGGGCTGATTTTTCAGATGGAACAACACAATAGTTCCCTTTTAATTGCGTTTGACATTACTGGTAATATTCTGTGCAGCTCCATGCATAACACACATTTAATTGTACCTGTGTGGTAGTGATAACACTACAGCATGGTAATTTTCTGTATTTGTAGCTTGTGTGAGCCAATTCATTCTGAGTATTTCAATGCAGTTTATTAACTGGGAAGATTGGGTAACTGGAACCTCCTTTATTAAAGTTATTGGCTGCCCTGTAGCAACAGAAATAAATTGTGATAATAGCCAGAACAAATTAGCTTGCGTATGAATTAGCCCTTAAACGAAAAGAGGAGGGGGAACTAACCTTCTCTTGGTATATAAAATGCTTTTATTCAGGAAGTACATTGACAAATAAAAATAAGCTTTTCTAAGAAAATAAGTTGTCTCTTTCCAGGCACCAGTTGTATGTGAGAGGTCCTGCTGTACCTCTACAGATATTTTTGGCCTCTTCTTAATCCCCTTGAGGCTAAGGGAAAGATATTTGGGGAATGATTCGTGGACATCAACACAGACACCTAGTGCCACTCTAGGCTATCCTGTCTGGCACTTGCTGCAGCTCCAGAGGGGCTTGAGTAACCCATATATTGTACCTCCTGAACTTTAGGTACATCTCAGACTCTAAAATGGCACTAAATGTCTCTAAAACGACGCTAGATTAAATCCTTGGGTGGCTCCCATCCTGATTGCAAGAGGCTGTGAATAGACACACATACAGGTGCTGTGAACTCACTTTTTGGTGCCACAGGAAAATGTCAAAGGTTTGATATAAAGACTCCATAATCTAAGTAGAATAAGCTACTTTTTGATTTTATACATAGCTAAGATCCAGAATCACTTCTGACATTGCTGAGTTACTCTGTATTTTCACTAACACGAGCACTATATTAATTCTATAGATTATTTTTTCCCTATAATTCTGTGATTAAGTAAGTGACTGAAAGCTCATAGAATCATAGAATTATTTAGGTTGGAAAAAACCTTTAAGATCATTGGGTCCAACTGTTAACCTAACAGTGCCAAGTCCACCACTAAGCCATGTCACTAAGCACCACATCTACATGTCTTTTAAATACCTTGAGGGATGGTGACTCAACCACTTCCCTGGGTGGCCTGATTCAATACTTAACAACCCTTTCATTGAATAAATTTTCCCTAATATCCTATCTGAATCCTAGTGCAAATTGAGGCCATTTCCTCTTGCTCTATTACTTGTTGCTTGAAAGAAGAGACTGACCCCTACCTTGCTACAGCCTCCTTACAGGTAGTTAGGCAGATCGAATGACCTTACTAGTACACCATCCCTCAAACATTGCCATGCTGTCCCATGGCTTCTCTCTAGCAAGCCTGGTTCTATCCCTTTCCCCCTTGACATCTAGTTTAAAGCTCTTTCAGTGAGCCCTGCTCATTCCTCTGTGAAGATCCTTTTCTCCCTTTGAGAACGGTGTACCCCATCTGTTGCTACCAGGCCTGGTGTCATGTAAACTGACTCATGTCTCAGTTGCTCTGGGTGCAGGGCTTAGGGAGGTTTTCTGCCAGTGGATACCATTGCTCCCTGATTGAGTTCTTAGAGCTTCAGCACCCTTTCTGCATTTACTGCCTGGTTACTCTCCCTGGATGATCAAGCTCCCTAAGGGCTTCTTTTATAGGTGTGGGGGGCTTGGCCACTGTTGCTCCTGTCCTTGCCCAGGTCCTGTCAGCTGTGGGTTCCCAGCAGGTCTCTTGGCTCAGGTAAGTGGTGTGTTAGGATGATGTTCAGCATGTGTAATACACCTCCTAGCAGTTCTTGGGAAGGTGTGAAAATAAAGGGCTGATGCAGTCCTAGAGGCCAGGTCTGTGCAGGCACAGAGCAGATTGCTTTGTTCACTCAAAAGGCTGCTTGCACAAACCACAACACAGTCCCCAGCGCCCTCAGATGAAGAGAAGACCAAAAACAGCAGCAAAAACACATTGGAAGAAGAGAGCAGGGTAAGCAGGACTCTCAGTATTGCCTTTGCTCACAAGGGCAGAAAATCTACTCAGTGACACGTGAGCTCAAAAAATGGACGTTCGTGAAGAGAGGGAGAACAGGAGACAAATGAACCTGTCAATCTCACTTGAAGGTAGAGTCCTTTCTCACACTGAATTTTAACCTTGAACATGCTGCCACCACACGCCTAGCAGACTTTGTAGTGAGTTTTTCTCTACCTCCAGCTGGGCACACACGTGCAGCATTATTTCTCTCTTTGGGGGAAGATAAAACCACAGAGGAATAGGTGTAAGGGTAATCAGCTGCAATCCTGCACTTAGAGCTCTGTAGATAATTAAGTGGAAAAAACAAGTTCAAAGAAGAAAGTATTTTAAAATGCACAGAGGACAGGAAGACTGAACTGTGTGAAGTGGTGAAGACTCTCTTGTGGGTCTTTTGCCAGGAATGGGAAGAATAGCACATGTTGTGGAGCAGAAAGCAGATGTAGAGAGGATCAACTGGCAGGTGCCTTTAGGCTCTGGCAGGACATTAAGGACTTATTGGTGCAGTGGAACTTATTCAGAGTGTCTTATTTTAGGATATGAATTCAGGTGTCTGAACTAAAAACTGGTGTCATAGAATCATAGAATCATAGAATGGCCTAGGCTGGAAGGGACCTTAGAGATCATCTAGTCCAACCTCCCTGTTACGGGCAGGGACGCCACCTCTCGACTAGACCAGACGTGTCTTTGACCTTCCTGTGTAAGTTGCAAACCCATAGATGATACAAGAACTTGAGTCACAGGAGGATGTCAGCCTCCCCCTGGCCTTCCTTTCCTCCTCTGGAAGCCAAATTAACTCAGAAAGCAGCTCATCCTTCCTGTTTGCAGCTTAGTTTTCTCTTGACTGAAGTATTACAGAGGGTGAGATGCTGAGCATCGGTGCTAACATGAGGCAGGACCTGTCTCAGAGCGGAGACGAAGGGACATGCCTTTCTGCTGTGGCATCACCATCTGGCAGCACCCCATGCAGCCATACCCTGGGATGCTCTGACCTTGCCTTCGGGGGACCCTCTTTTTCAATTTACTATATAAGGGAATTTAGGATGTCTAGCCTCCTATTTCAGACCCAAGATGACAGCGTGAATACCTTGTCTCCTTCTCCCCCTGCATGGTAATTCTGACAACAACAGACTGAGGAGCAATGCTGAAAAGTAGAATGGGCTTTTGTCTGTTCTTGTTTGCTTAAGAGAAATTGACTGGGATTAATTCCAGCACAGTCTACCATTGCTGCCACAAATCTTTTCTTTTCTTTTGATTACATGATGAAACAAATGTCATTGACAGGCCTGAAAATAATTTTCTATGAACAAAGACAATGTAATGCATTTGCATAAAGCAAATGCACGAGGAACAAGATGACAAATCAAACCTAAACTGATGTCTGTTTTCTCTTTGGTGATCTGTAGAAGTCAGTTTTCTTAGATCGCTTTCTAGCTGTGCTCAACAGGTCTCCCTTTTACCTATAAATCCCTTCAGCAATGCTCACATGACTAAGATTCACTCCTGTAATAATCAAAATTGTATGGCCTTTCGATTCGCATTGAGTTTTGTTGCACTGTCTGAAATGAGGCAGGCCCTTACCTTGCCACAAGATGCCATCAGACATTTTTTTAGCCTGGCTTTTATAGTAAAGACATCTGCACAGCCACTGTGTCTTGCCAATCCTCCTCCCAGTAACATTTGGCCACGTTCAAATAAGTTTATCAGATGGACAGAGCATCCTGAAAGGGTTTGTGAAGGTTGACTCCTAGTCAGAGATAAGCAACTCAGATTTGTGCTATGTGGAAGAAAAGGCAGTAACCACTCAGCACATTAATTATTCATGTCAAGAACTGGCAGCAAATTTGCAAATCAGGGGTGTGTCAGATGGCTTTCTAGCAAAAACTCAGTAATTTGCCTGCTCAACGAATATGTGGATGTGGAAAGGGGATAGGGATTTCGAGAGAGGGAAAAAGAATTAGCAGCAGTACTCTGTCCTTGGAGGAAGTAGTGTGAACCACATGCCTACAACTGAAAATTATTCCTAATAACAAATAAAAGTACAAAGGATTTGTAAGTAAAACACATTTATTCAAGCATCCCAAGCATTCTAACAAGAGTTTCTGTATTGAAGAGTGAGTTGCTGCAGCAGGCTGATCTGCAATGATGAATTCTCATTTTTAAGTGGAATTTTGCTAACATCTATTATTTCTACCATACTGGCAGAAAAAAAAGCAATATTTATATCAACAGTTTCTTTCCATCCAGAATGTGGGTGATCCTGTGAAAGTGGAAAGTAGCAGAGCAAGGTTGAAAGGCTGTGGAATCTGTGTCTGAGTCTGGCAGTGGCCTGCTGTACAGTCTCAGGGTGGTTGCTTGTCCTCCACACTCTACCTGTTTGGTCTATCTTGCCTTATTAATCTGTAAAATATTCAGCTTAGGGAAGGAGTCTTATTATGACTGAACAGTGCCTAAGCACAAAGGGGGCTTTGACTTCAGTTAGAACTGCTAGCATAGGTAAACTGCAAGTTAAAGTAGGGATTCTTCAACATTTTAAGTGTAAATCTTTTTAGAGGAAATTATGAATATGAAAAGAGAAGGAGTGTCAACAGCATTGGTTACAAATGTGGGAACACAGCAGCAGGAGATACTTCAGTGTTATTGGTGTGCGCTGATTTATTCCATTTTTTCATGTTGGAATTAATTATTTTGGGCCCAGAAGAAAAATCTGTGCAATTCAGAAAGTGCCTATCAGTTCATGGTATTTTTTTAGTCTTCAAGGGGCCATATTAAAAGCCTGTAGCTGGATTTTGCAAGCAGGCTCCTGCCCAGCCTGTTGAGAATCTTCTTTTCCCCTGAGCTTCTGAAAATATCCCTTGTAGAAAATTGCAAGTTCTGTGTTTTTCCCTGGGCGGTTATGAGAAATTCTGCCAGTGACAACACTAAACAAGCTCCAAAGAATGACCCCTACAATGATTTAGCTGGGTTGGCTAGGGAGACATCTCCAGAGCAGCCTCTAATTCTGCAGAGCACCATCATTATGCAACACATGATAGTCCATCCAGAAGATACTAATATATAAGGATATAGGTGGAGGCTGACGTAAGTCTTTTATTGGTGTTTTCGACATCGTAAATGTCAAGAGACCCTTGTCTGAAATCTATTTAATACCTCCTAGCACCAGGCACACTATCATCATGTAGTATAAGACATTCCCTAGGGCAAAGAGCTTCCTCTTAAAACCCCAAAGGCTGACATAGCACTAAAGTGACCTGGCGAGGTGATAAATAGATCAGGGATTGAACCTTAGGTTCAAGAACCCTTCTTCTGCACCGTCAATTAGACAAGATTTTGCTGCTTACCAGTAACTTAGGGAAGATTGCGAATCCAGTCTCAGACAAGGAAAGCTCCTTGCAGAAAGAGGCAATATTGGCAAGGCACCCTTATTAGCAGTCCCAGAAGGCCAAAAGGTCAGTCTTACTGATCTGCTTGCTACTCCCATCAGAAGACAAAGGAGCACTTCATCTTTACCCATCCCCTCACCCAGTAAAGCTAGTTTCGATTTCATGCATTACCCATTTTTCTTAAAGCAAAGATAAAAATCTTTTCTCTTTTTTTTTTTCTTTACTTTCATGAAGATTTGGGAATAACACTTAACTAGGGCTTCTTTAATTTCAGAAATTGGTTACCTGTAGTGAATTTCAGCTTGCTCAATCTAGGGAAAAATCTGTGAGTAGGACAAATTAGTTTTCTGAATGACAAGAACAAAAACTAGCTCCTTTTTAAAATAATGCTAATGCTCAGATTTTAATCAGAGAAACAAAACAGAGAAGAAAACTAGTATCAGAGTGTCTTTGTGCCACCCAGGTGGGTCAGAGAAACCCTGAGGATATTCTGAGTCATTGCCTACAATTCCTTTCCAAGGCACAAATTCTCGCAGTGCTACTCTCTTTCATCTGTGTACTTTGAGATATTGAGGTATTTTATGGCAGGAGTGGGGCTTGTGGCACTTGTCTGACATAGCAGTCACAGAAGAAAAGCATTTGTTAGGGAAAAAATTATAAGCTGTTTAATCACAACTCTGAGATTAAAAAAGTTCTTTGCCTCTGAATTCTTTTTGAGGCAGATGAGATACTGGGCCTCAGCCTTGCCACAAAAGTCAACACCTTTTGCATTTCATTTCAGCAAATAAGTGCAAAAGAAGGTAAAAAAAGAAGAGACCAGACTATCAAATGTAGCTTGCAGAACAACAAATCTGTAGGAACTGCTGAACTTCCAGCAGAAATTATACAGTGACTTAAATGATTAGCTGCAAAAATAAATATGTTCATTACTGAGCAAGGGGAGGAAGTCACCCCAAAACATGAGTAAACCCAAGGAATAGCAAATCAAACAGTATTGTTACTGTAAGAATATGTAAAGTGCTCTGGGTTAGACCTAAAATAGGCAGTTAAAAGTTACAATGTCACCATTGTATGCATTTCAGCCATAATTCATTTCAACACTACAGTGAGACTGTAGCTGCAAAGGAAACATTATTTTTAAAACAGAAATTGATGCCCAATAATGTATGCTGGAGAATGTCAGAAAGATAATTTTTACATTTGTATATGCTGTACACCTTAACCAGTAATCTTCTTTGCATTAGTGATGTGGAGATTTTATATAAAATACATTAATTTTTAAAACAGGATATTAAGAAAACTAATAGCATGGCACAGGCAACAGCATTTATTGGTAATAAGAGGAAAGGAAGGGCAGACATGCAGAGAAAATGGCTATGGGGGAGACACAGAAACTCAGAGGAGAGAATATGCTGGTTTATCTGGCTTTAACATCATCTCTCATCAGGAGAGCTTCTCCCTCACTGCTGTCCCAGCTCTCATCCTTTTTTTCTATCACATCTGTGTCTTCTGCCTGGACTACAGTGGAAGCTGTGAGGCAAACTCCAAAAAGAAACTTGCAGACTTCAGGAACAGATCTAAAATGAGAGAATGAAGATTACTTTTCTGGGCTTCCCACTCACTCTCCACAGGGCCCCATCCTTTTTATTACCCTCCTGAAGCTCCATCTGTTCAGCAACAACTGTCCAAAAGCCACAATGATTGCTTTGGGGAAAGAAGTCATAAAAGCACCACTGCTTGATAAGTGAAAACACTGTGTGTGTAAGGAGGAGATCTGGGACCCATCCAGCTGCATGAGTTGGAGTCTTGACAAGCCTCTCGCAGCAGCTTTCCATACCTCTGAGGAGCATATAAGCACACAACCACTGCGGTGGTGCTGTGCCTGCACCTACAACCAAGGGTCTTGGGCTCTGCTCACCCTGATTTTCACTGGCTAAGCTTGTGCCAGTCCTACAGGAAGTGTATGGGGACCAGGTTCTTTAATCACTGCTTTCATTTAGTGCCATACAGCTCCTGCTGCTACTGATATGGCTGTGGGGAGCTAGAGAGTGCCAGAAGATGCAGTGGAGGTAGAGTCATTTCCACTGGATGTAGATCATAGAATCATTCAGGTTGGAAAAGATCTGACATCCTATTCTGCTCATCTCCCATGGGAGGGTAAAAGGAGGATTAAAAACTTCCTAGCGTTTTTCAAAACAAGGAAGGAATACTATCAGTGCTGGGCATCATTAACTCCTTCAAAAGTCCCAGTTTTGGTAGGCTGAAGGTGTCAGGGCAGACTGATGAAAGCTAGGTTATCTACCAGAGCCCAGCTGTGGTCAGTAAATCGTTATTACCTAACGACTATCAGATAACCTCTATGAAGTGAGTTGGTGTCTTTCAGGCTCCCAGTGGGTTAATGTTCACCCTACAAAACTGCTGCTGTAATTGGTGTTAACGGTCAGTGTCAGCAGAGGCTGTGAGGTGCTCACTGCATGTCAGGGCTGAAGCACATGCGCAGAGAATCGTAGCAAATGCTCTGCGCCCTGCAGCAGATACTGAGTGGACAGACCTGCACTATCAGTCCACAGGCTGTCAATTCTACAAGCAATAAGTAAATAAATGTAGTAGTGAAAAATCACAGGCTGCATGTCAGCTGTAGACTGGCCTGTAATGGCTGAGGTGTTTCACCAAAGCCATTGCCTCATGAGCATGCTGGAGATGTTGTTAAAGAGTATCATGGAAAATCCAAGTCTTTCTGACTAAGTTGAAAGCTTCTTCCAGGATTTTGGAAGAGAAACATATTGAAAAAACAAGCTCATAATGGCTTTGTGTGAGCAGAACTTTTTTTTTCCCATTACTTCTTCCCATCAGTTTTGAAATACAGGGAAATGCTGTAAGAAGTTCTGATCCACTAAGGCTGAAAGGATGCTTCTTATGAGTCACATGAAATAAATAGAAGGTAAATAGAAAACTCAGCAAGGACATAATATTAAGCAAGGATGTCTGAACGCAGGTCGAGCTAGCCTGCCAGATGCAAAGCTTCCTCCTTCTGTCCTATATGGTTATGGCATTGCTGTCCATCTCCCTTTTGCCCTTGATCAAACATCAGCTGTCATGCCAGTATGGCCCTAAACCCAACATAAGCAGCATCCCAGGGAAGTTAGTGATTCTCCTTGCTGACAGAGACAAGCCTGCCTCGCTGAGGGGATATCATGTGTAGTTTGCCAGGATCCAGTCCTGTTCAGTCCCTTCACAAATACCATGGTCTGTCAGGGGTGTCCGTATGTCAAAAAGGGGTTTCTTTCATGAAGGTGTTAAATTATCATCATTTTAGAAAGATATTAAATTCATCATCAGATTGTAGATGACTGTTATCAGCATACAACAGAGGTACATAATGACATCCTAAGGCAAGATAGAACTTGGCTCTCTCCAATAAATAATGCAATTTAATTTTATAGGTTCCCTCCAGCCACCTTTGGCCACGTGTCTTGCTGTAAGGGGCATTTTGGAGATGGCTTGTATGACTGTGTGGAAATGGTTCTCAAATGGCAGGGGAAGCAGCATGGTTTTTTTACAGTGAACACTACATGGTCACATTGTACTCCTGGGTTAGGGCAAGAGATTTTCCTGGTTGTCCTCAGGCTTGCTGTTTGCTGCAACATTTCAAATCCATGATAGCAGTAGGCAAGTTAGTCCTAAAAGGTTACGGAATGCCAGCTGGTGTTGTAAAACTGCTCCTTACTAGCCTGACAATAAAATCATCTGGCTCTCATTCACATTAATTAGGGCACTTTTTTGCTAATAAGAACAAGATGCCATATCGAGCATGATCCTAATGGTGCACAAATTCTTTGCCACTTTCACAGCTAATGCACTTGTGTTCTGGTCTGAAAGCAAAGCAAGGACGGACACAGGTTTATCTCTCCTCCCTCTGCTCTCAGCTCCATGACCTTCACACATAAGGGTTGTCTTTGTAGACTAAGCCATAAGAGGCAAAACTGATAAAATATTCAGGAGGATTTTCAGAGACCTCAGCTGTAAGACTCCCCTCCATCAAGGTACCCCAGGCGAAGAAGGGAAGAGTGAAGGAAAAGTCAGTCTTTACTACCCACGTTTCTGATCAGCCAAATAAAAATAATTAGATAATGACACTTCATATGGAGAAATATTTCCATTTGTACAAATACAGTGTTTAGGTGCCTTGGCCTCTCCATTTGCAGACCTGGGTGAAAGGGAAAGTGCTTTACTGCCTTTTCTTTTGCAACTGCGGAGGAGCAATTGGAAATATAGTTAAGAGCCCAACCCAGTGTACCAGCCTTTAAGAAGAATCAGGACACTAAGGAAAAAAGTAAAAATGCTGCAAAAAACAGCAGGGCTTCCAGTCTGCCAGAATAAGACATTATAGACAGGATGCTTAATTTGCTTGCTTGCTTACTCTGTTTGGCTTAAAATCTCTTTTATTCTTTTTCCTTCAGAGAGAAAAGCTTTGTCTCATAACATTCATCTGGAGAACATACAAAACTTCAGTTATAGATGGCTACAGTTTGTTCCCTTCTGGAAAAGCTTTACTGGGAAAGTAGCTTTTGGGCTCTTTTTTTCTGCCAATGGCTGCTACAAGATACACAACAGCTTGTACCTGTCAGCAAAGCCAGTGCTTTTTCTTAACTGCCCTGCTGCTCAACACTCTTATTTCACAGTGTCAGGCACTGTGAGCACTTTAATCTGTTAAAAGGGCTCTTTTTTCCTTTTAACACTGAACCCATGTTTTATTTATCAGTCTTTGATTTAGAAATGCTTAGAAGGCATAACACGTTTTTTAAGATGGATGACTTCTCTGTGGTTTTTGTGTGCGTGCATGTGTGTATGCATAGGTGGTGTTGTCATTGCTGGAAGTCCAAAGGAAAGCATCTTTATAAAGAAATGCTCTCTGGCATGTAGACCAGGAGAACTGTTTCTCTCTAACAACAGCTTTCTGAGCACAAAAACCTATAAAGGTGTTCCGTAAAGGGCCAGGTTCAGTTCTCGTTTAAGTCAATGGATATCTTGGCCTTGGCTTAAGTGGGCTTTTTTCTATGTCCTTTTGAAACAAAGAGAAAGAATGCTGAATAAAGGGAGGCTTAAAAACTACAATTTGTTTCTGGGATGCTTTAAAGACATATGAAACTGATGATAAATCTTACTTTAAATTTATCATCCCAAGCTGATAGTATAAAACTCAGTCAGGGGTTACAGACACTTATTTTCCTAGCTAGGGAAATAAAATCCCCCTCACTGCTCCACCGTATTGTACGTTTCTTTGGGACAAATATATTCCAGCCCCACAAGCTGTCCCTGTTCTCCAGCCTGCTTGGCAAAGCTGTGAGCTTCCCCCGGC
Source organism: Apaloderma vittatum (assembly GCF_000703405.1). Lineage (NCBI taxonomy): Eukaryota > Metazoa > Chordata > Aves > Trogoniformes > Trogonidae > Apaloderma > Apaloderma vittatum. The sequence continues at coordinate 51,967 of NW_009730508.1, forward strand.
ACTCCCACTGTCCCGCCTGAGCAGTGTGATTGTGTCAAGAGAAACCTGGGAAACCCCATCTCTCCATATGCAGACCAGAGAACTCCACATGCATCACAGCAAAAGACTCTGCAGGCCACAGAAATTGCTCAGTGTATGTGCTGAGGGCAGCCAAAAGCAGCTGTTTTACTTGCCAAGAGACTAAGTGTGCAATTTGCAACTCATATGAGTTGCTGTAACAGAGACAGAGGACATTTAACATTGCTCAGTCATGCACACATGCCCAGAACGGATCTGTCACTCGCAGCACCTCTTCCCAACGTGCAGAGCAGATCTGTGCTGTATTTCATGAGGGACATGCAAGCATACATTCATTCATCTATGTGCTTTCTGTACTGCAAGCACCTGTACCTCACAGTGGAGTCTTCCCTGGCTTTGCAATACTTTGAGCATTACTCCAGTGTATAATTAGGGGTATATTAAATGTGGTACGGGAAAGTGAAAATACAAGCGGGAGGAGAGGACATCTGCCCCACCAGAGGCTGGTTCTGCCATGGGGAAATGGAGGCTGCCACTGAAGGCTAAAACGACAACAGGTTCTCCAGAGAGCAACTGGGCATAGGAGGTGAATTTTTCTGCTAACAGGACAGGTCTTCGGGCTAGTGGCAGTCAGGTGGCATGACCATCCTCTAGCATCTTCTCCTGTTGGTACAGCTAGCCAGGGTCCTACATCTGTAGACAGAAGGGCTATTACTGTGTTGCTCTGAGTTTTTCCAGGCAAGAGTGACCTCCTTGCTGACCTGCTCTTAAGTAGGAGGGCTGAGAATTCTGGCATAATTTTTTGTCCATCCATTATAGGCTGATTTACATAGGACAAAAGTCAATGCAGGATCAGATCTTCCTGGAAGGAAGGGGGCTAAGGAGCATGTCCTGCGGGACAGGCAGCCATCAGGAGCCACCCAGCCATGGTATCTGTGAGCTTAGTCCCTGAAAGAGCTTATTCCCTTTCTTCCAGTCTAATAAAACTTCTTCACTATGCCCATGAATCCCAATGATGTGTGAGCAAATTGCGAGATTATCTGATCAGCGATAACAAGGCTGACATCCTCAAAAATCAAGGGATATTATATAAATGCTAGGTATGAAACCACCGGTAGGAGTTAGATGCTCGTTACCGGTGTAAAAGTCCTGTGGGGAACTTGCCCTTCAGAGGCAAACAAAGCTGGGCCATGCTTGTCACTATGCCCCAGTTAATAAAACCAGACTGTTTTAAATATGCAAAGGAAAAATTGCTGTGATATCCACTGATTCCTTTTATTGTATTTTATTACCACTATCCTAATTTACAACTTTTTGTTCTGAGACATTTCTGAAAGCAATGTTTTTAGGCGTGCATGGAAATGGGACATCCCTGATTCTGGGGTGCCACCTTGCTAGTTCAATAGGCTCTCTGCTTTGCCAGCCTGGCAGCTGCTGCAGGGTCTGTCAGATGGTCGTGAGAATGATAAGACGTCTAGACAGCCCTGAAGTCCTGATGGCTATTTGTCTTTCACTCGCATATCTCTGGGAAGGAGTTGTTAATATTTGGTTGCTTAAACAGAAGATTCTGTTTAAGAAAAGAAGAAACCCTCCCTTGATCTGAGCATACTGCATATTGGCCCCCTCTCCAGTAACAAAGTGATGCTTTCCCCCCGAAAATATGTCTCTTGTTGTACAGAGACAGCTCCATTACGTATTCCTGTCAATCCACTGCCAATCACTACGGTAACTGTGTGCCAAATACAGTATTAAGATAAGCATTAAATAGCTGTCATATGGGGCTCTCTCTGTTCTTACCATGTTAAAATCATCATCTTCCTTTTCTTTCCTTTTCTTCTCTCTTCTGATATTCTCTGATATCAATGTGCAGTTTTCACTTTCCTAACAAGGTCACAGCAATGAGTCCCTGCTCCATGTCCTGCAGCTATTGAAATACTACTGAGGCTGGAAAACAGGGTTGGCTGAAATACATAAGCACTTTTCATACAAATAAAAAACAAAGAAATTATATTTTGTTTTATTTTGTCTTGTTTCTTTTGGAGTCACTTGTTACACTCTCCATTTGCATCAACATTTTCTGAACAGTCAATGATACAAGGACAAGGTCAGACCAAGGATCCTGTAATCCATTATCCTTCCTCCAACAAGAGCAGAAAATTAAGGAAAAACTATAATAAGTAGAGAAAATATAGGAATTTTTGCAGCAGTCTGTAGCTCAGGGACTTCCCAAGCTGGAGATAACATCCTGAATATCATAACTGCCCTGATAGATCTCCTACTTCAAATTTGTTCATCCCAGTTTGAAACTACTTGTACCTTTGGCCTCCACAACATGCTGTGCCAAAATGTTACCCAGTGGAATTAATGCAGAGTTCAAAAAGTTCTTCATGTTTCTGCTAACCCTGCTCTTTGGGCAATTCCACTGACTGCATCCTTGAGTGTTATATAGAATCATAGAATTTTTTAGGTTGGAAAAGACCTTTAAGGTCATTGAGTCCAACTGTTAATCTAATAGTGCCAGGTCCACCACTAAACTATGTCACTAAGCACCACGTTTACCCATCTCTTAAACACCTCCAGGGATGGTGACTCAACCATTTCCCTAGGCAGGTGGTTCCAATGCCAGACAATCCTTTTGGAGAAGAAATTTTTCCTAATATACAACCTAAACCTCCCTTGGTGGAACTTGAGACTATTTCCTCTTGCCCTAACACTTGTTACTTGGAAGAGGAGCTCCACCTTAACACAGCCTCCTTTCAGATAGTTGTAGAGAATTATAAGGTCTCCTTTTCTCCAGAGTAAACAGCCCCAGCTCCCTCAGCCGCTCCTTATAAGACTTGTTCTCTAGCCCCTTTCATATGATGAAAAGTAGTCTAATTCCCTGGTCCCCTTTCATTATTAATGAGTCTAGCACCTGTGGTTTCAGTTAGCAAAAAGCATGGAAATATTTTTTCCCCTGTTTGTTTCAATGCACTGCAGGTTGAAAACATTGAAATGTTTCCATATTCAAAAAGTTATAAATAACCTTCTTGGAAAATCCTCCCTGTGATGTTTTGAACCCAGCCAAAGCAAAAGAGGAATGAGACTTAGCACTTCATGGGAAATTCTGCCATTTTTACTTCTTTTCCAGTTTGAAACACACCAGGTATAATTTTTGCAAAATTTAAACTCAGAGTCACTTTGGAGAGCTGAGGCGTATTGCATTCCAAGTAAGCAAATGTGTTCAATTACCTAAAAGTTGAAAGACAAAACCTGCCTTTCAAACAGCTATCTCACAGTGAAAAACTGAAAAAACAATTAAAAAATGTGCCTTTATGCCAAATACTATATTATGAAATTTGGTGTTTTGACAACATCAGACATTTTGGAATTTTTGCCCATGAATTGAAATTTCAACTTCTCCAAATAAAAATCAAGCAACTTTCACAAAATGTATCTATTCCGAAGGAAAGCATGCTGGTAAAAGCTTTTTGAACAGGTGTTCCGTATTGCATATGTTGATCTCTGGAAGCAGAAAAGTGTCTGGGATTTTATTTGTGACTCTGCCCTGTTGAAAAGTGTTGGTTTTGCAGGCTGCCTTTCAGCTTTGTCACAGTCTCCAAAGGAGCCAGCGTTCGCTGTGGCTACAGTTTGCAGAGACCCTGTGGCTGGTGGGATGCCACGTCACGGCATCTCCCTTGCTCAGGGCCAAGTCGGATCTGCCATCGTGTCCCATCAGACACCCCAACCAGCTGTCTGGGGCTGATGTCGTCCAAAAATCAGGTGGCTGGTTGCTCCCCAAAGCTGGTGCACCATGCTGCTGGGAGAAGAGGGAGGTTTATCAGGAGCAGCGTGGCCAGCAGGAGCAGGGATGTGATTCTGCCCCTGTACTTAGCACTAGGGAGGCCTCACCTCTAGCCCTGTATGCAGGGCTGGGCCCCTCACTGCAAGAAAGACATTGAGGGGCTGGAGCAGGTCCAGAGGAGAGCAACGAGACTGGGGAAGGGACTGGAGGGAAAGTCCTGTGAGGAGGGGCTGAGGGAGCTGGGGGTGTTCAGCTGGAGAAGAGGAGACTCAGGGGGGACCTTATCACTCTCTACAACTGCCCGAAGGGTGTAGTCAGGTGGGAATCAGGCTCTTCTCCCAGGCAACCAGTGACAGGATGAGAGGACAGAGCCTTCCTCACAGAGAGGGTGCTCAGGCATTGGGATGCACTGCCTGGGGAAATGGTGGGGTCACCGTCCCTGGAGCGGTTTAAGGAGAAGCTGGATGTGGCACTTAGTGCCATGGTCTAGTCCATGTGGTGGTGTTGAGACATAGGCTGGACTCGATGATCTCAGAGGTCTTTTCTAGCCTCAACAATTCCATGATTCTGCACTGAAATGGCATTTACAGGGCCACAGAGGCTGGTTTCCTCTGTGCCCTAGCTGTTGGACCACAGTCACGAGCAGACACAGTGCCATCTTCACAGGTGGACTTAAGTGTAGGTGGCCAAAGGGTCACATAAGTGTGTAAAACATATTTGTGGAAAGCAGATGCTCTGAGCCAGGAATAAGAAATAGTCCTGAGCTCCCACACATCATTAATACAGCATCACCCACTGGATTGACAACAATAATAAATGTGGGGGCTGCAGCAGGTGAGACATGGCTTTCTTGATTACGAGCCCGTGTTTTATGGTTTTTGTTCCCTTTTGTTTATCTTCCATGGAGTGGGCAAAAAGGGTCTTCCCAGTTCTTGTAACGTATTTTGAGAGTTGCTTATGTCAGTAGGGTAGGGGAAAAAACACAACACAGCCTGAATATGCTTCACAGCTTTGTATGTGGATATGAATACAGATTAATATGATATTAATGTAATGCAATTAAGAAAAAGCTGATGTTATTGTTTGAGACAGACATTATTTCCCCATAGAAGGGTAAATCAATTGTGATTATTGCACTTTCTGTAAGAATTTACACATTTTATTCTAAATCAGGTCTATTACTGGAATGAGGTACTACTGTATTTTAGCTAAACTGAACAAAGGGCTGAGGCAGTGACAGGTACAACAGGTAAGTAATCATGCTGCATGTGTAACTATTTAAGAGTTAATGAGGGACAAACTAAATCTAAACACTCTCTTAAGTCTTTAAATTGTTTAAAAATAAAATTAAAAAAAAAACAAGCCAGAAAAATAAAATAAAATAAAAGAGGCCAACCTCTCTGCTTTTCTGCCAAAGCAGCAGTAACACAAACCCTCTCCTGGAGCTATTTATTGCAACCAGTGTTTGACACGTTCATACCATGACCCCCACACCTGTAATGTGATACACAGGCGAAACAAAGGCATGAAGGGAAAGGGCTCAGCTTCCTCCCCTTAATTACTCCATACAAAACAAAGCCACCCAGTGGGTTGTTTGGAAGGGAAAACAATACCAAGCACCCTTGCAGTTGCTGTGGACAAGAGGTGTGTAAGTAAAATTCCCTGCCTAGAGAAGAGCCAGGGGGCAGGAGTGTTACTAGCACCCTCCTCCCATCCCCTACGCAGAAAGAGAGATGCTTTCTTCCCATTTGGGCAACAGAATCTTTACTTTATGGATAGATCTTTCAGTGTGAGAGGAGAGCTGGAGACAGCTCTGGGAGCCGAGGCCGCGGTGGAAACTTGGAGGACAGGCAGACGGGGTGATGCAAAACACCTGCAAGCCCCATGTTTGCGAGCCAGATAGGGCCAAAACATGCTTGGATGGGGAGGGAAAAAGAGAGGATACGTCTCAGCTGTGCTCTCTTAACAGCTTTCACAATAAAAAAGGTTTTAGGGACTTGTGGCACATTTGCTTCCCTGCAAATTAGTTGTAACCAAAACCTGGTTACTACAAATTTTTGATTGCACAGGCTTTGAGTGCCTGTAGGTTTGTTTCAGGATAAACATGGAGAACAATATCGTTAAGCTTAAAACAGCAGGATTCTCTGGGCTGTGTTCTTACTGCGTGCTTGCAGGCCTGAAGCCCAGATGGTGTCCAGGACACCGGTTGCATCCCACCAGGCATGTGTGGTGTCCTGCGGGCAGCCCACACTGGTCTCAGCTGGGCCGCAGCAGCTTTCCAGCACGTGGGGACAGCCTTTGCAGCTGCCACCTCCCAGCTCAGACCAGTGCCAGGACAGTCCTTTTCCTATCCAGTGCAAACCATAGGAGGCTTGAAGCCAGACTCGTTGGCTTGGTGCTATCCAGATGTGTGCCACAGCATTTCTGCAGCAGCCCATGAGAAAGCCTCTTTTTCCTGCATGGCTGCCGAACACAACCCGGAGATTACAATGAAAGCTTCAAGACTGGAGCTCACACTCTGCACTGAAAGTAGGTCTAATATTGCTTATCTTCACTGTAAAAGAAATATGTGCATGTGTGTGAGTAAGCTTAAAATAAATACCTGATATGAGAAAGTTAATTTCCAATAGAACTGTAAATTACAGTGTTGCTTTGTATATTACGTTTGAAGATTGGCTGGTGTACCACTACACTGTTACAATATCCTCAGCGCTAGTATGTGTTTTCTTTTTTTTAAACAAACATCAAGCAGTTCAAGGATCATATTTTAAAGCCCTTTCATTCAGTCAGAGAAAGGAAAGCACTAATTCATCCCTGTTGTGTTTTTCCACATTAAAGAGCAGTAACTAAGAACAACAGGAGCTAATCTGTTTCACGTTTTCATGTCCCTCTAGCGACATGTTGCAGGAATGGCTTTAATTGACGTTTTGTCCTGCAGAAAAAGCAGACTTTCAAAAGGCACAAAACCATGCAACCACCTAACTCCGCTGATATTTTCTCCAATACTTCATTTTTTGGTAAGGAATTCACAGAAATCACTGCAACTGTATTAGTGACAACCAACCCTTTTCATGGTTGACTAGGGAAAGTCTCCCAGGATTATGTCCTTTTGACTCAAATGTGTAAAAACAAGCTGATAAAGGGAAATCCCTCTAACATCCCTCATCATTTCCCATTGCCTTCACACCACACTTTTACCAGGATTTCAGTCTTGTCTCCAGCTAGTAAAATAATACACAGGTACTGTGTTTTCCACTTTTCTGCACAAGGTTAGTATGAAGCACAAGGCAGGCTCAGTGAGGCTTACCACTGCCTGGTCTCAGCTCTGCGTCATGTGCATCAGTCCCAGCACTGCCAGTTCCTGAATGAAGAGAGCTTCCAAGAGCCCCACAGCCTGCCCAACTCATTCCCTGCCTCTCAGAGCTACTGAGAAGGATCTGTCTGTGACACAGACATCCCCAGAAGTAACCTGGCTAACTGGTTAGGTTGGGTTTTTTAAGGACAGGGCCAGATGGACAGCCTGGATTCAAATATCTGTTTTCTGACGTTATGCAAACAAATTCGTCTGGCCGGAGAGAGAGATGCCTTTGTCTCGGTGAAGACCTGAGGTTTGTGCTGTCCCCAGTAGCCTCAAAGGGGGAAGATGTGCTGTACAAACTCTCCTGGCCAAAGCAGGATACCCTATAACCCAATTGTCCTCCATCCAGGTCCTTGCTCAGCTCTCACTACATTTTCAACTCCCCCACCCCACACCCACACCCCCCTGTTAACCTTTTTCTTAAGAGGCCTATTTGCAGCTGTCACATGCCACACATCTCTATCCATATCCATGGCTAGACTCAAATGTCACTGTCTCTGAGAAAGCCTGTCACAGACCCCCACAATATGCACCCCCACAGCCAGCTCTCATCAGAGAATCACGGATGATACATGGATGCATAGAAACAAATGCTTGCTTTGGACTGTGTTGGCCCCATCCACATTTTTTGTACACTTCTTCCAAATGTGGCTTTAGCACCCAAACTCAGTGTGCAGGAGCTCCAGAAGGGATTTGCTTCTCCTGACCATTGCAGACAAACAACAGATAAAAAGAAATCTTCCTTCTTTTTGCTGGCTCTTCTGCTGTCAGCATACACAGAGCTCTTTCAGACTGTCCCAGCTGAGAATCCAGACTTGGATGTCTTGTAAAACAAGCCTTTAGCTTAACAAGCCCTGTCTATTGACTGCATCATATTGGCCTTTATGAATATTTCATGCATTCTCCCTTCTCTCTGCTCCTTCCCACATCTATTTGATAAACAGAACTTGTTAAAATTGAAAAAAGAATCCATTTTGGAAGCATTTATTTTAAAGACTTACAGGATGATGTAGTCAAAAACATATTTTAAAGATTTAGCAGAATCAAACATCAGAGATTAAAGCAAGGAGAGAACCAATTAGCTATGTTACATAGTAACAGGACAGTCAATAAGTCATAAAGCCATCAAGTTGTCTTGGTGGTGAAATGCTTTTAATCAGAACTAGATAAAAGGTATTCAGAAGACATGCACTATGTATTGAAAGCATCCTTAATGTACACATTTTTTAACTCTACTCTTTAAGGTACAGAGTTTAAAGTCAACTAGCAAAATAGAAAGCCATATTTTTAAGAAATTCATATATATACATTTTTCAATTATAACTCAACAAAGTGGAGAAAAGGCTCATCAGTGAAATAACTGTAAATATAGGATAGGTAGAACTCCCTATAAACAGATTTTATTCTTATTTGAGCTGCTCAAACTAAAATTTGTACTGTAGGCCTCTTTCCTAAACATACATTGAATACAACACTTTCTTTCCTAGGATATGATCTTCCAGTGACAATATTCTGTATATATAGCAACATGACAAATAGATTAGACTAAAAGTCTTTTCAGTTTTCCATGCCCAAGCTGGTGGATGACAGAACCTCCTGATGATGAGTGTATTTTTTGCTCTTACAGCAACCTGTGGGGCCCACTATTTGCCTCAATTTCATGTTCTCCTCTAAGCACTGGTTAAATTAGTCCTGAGTGAACCCTCCACATGGAAGTGGGGAAGAATGTCTGGATGCAGCACAGATTATGAAAGTGTACCCTAATTCAAGTTCTTCTTGCAGAAGACATTCCAGTAATGGAGTAGAAGGGAGGTAAAGGGACGAACTTCACTCATCTCATTGCCAGAGGAGTTTTTGAACAAACTTTATTTTACCTTTCACTGCATTAAAACAAAACCCAGCTTCTCCAAAAGACGTCTGTGGAATTATACCAGCACAACATTAATGGTGTGGACTAGAGAATTAGATTTGCTGTACTTAAAGGAAACAATTGAGGAAGATTACAAAAGGAAGGGCAAACTCAAAGTCTTCAGCTATCATTAAAACTATTCATTTCCTTAGCAAAGCAGAAAATTGGATAGCTCTCCTGTTCATAATTTAATGGCTTCTGTTCAGTCACAGCCCTACCTACCTGCTTAAAAGCAAATCATATGTAGCAGTGATATACATTCATTACCATCCTCTCTCAGGATAATTTGACAGTTCCATGGCATGGTGCCACAGTTGGTCGTTATCTCTACCCCCAAATATCACACTCTCCTGCAAGATGTAGCAGTGACAAAGAAATTGCTGGTAGCTCCATTTGGCTTTCTTCATCTCGGCAGCATCCACTCCAAGGGCAAGTGCTCCTGAGATTTTACAGAGTGACGCAGGCATAAAACAGTCTCATTGTTTTGTGTTGGGTCTTCGTCTGTTTGGTTGGGTGGTTGGGTTTTTTTTAAAGATTTAAATATTAACAGAAGGAGTAGTTAGCTGGAAATAATGAAATGGAAAAAAGAACCTCTCACTCTTAAATACTGGAAACTGCCCCCAGTCCCTCCCACCAAGTGGCTTCTTGTGACTTGCTCAGAGGACTCAGGAAAGTCAGTAAAGAAGGACTAGAGGGACCATTATCCAACTCTTCCTCTTCCCAAGTTCACTGTTAGCCCAGTATACTCCACTGTCATGAGCTTTTGCACCCGAAGAGGTTAATGGCTTATGAGTTCAACAAGTTTATTATGAAACTGATATAAAAAAAGAACTTCCGACTCCATCATTTTCTGCCTTATTGTCAAATGCCTCACTATATAGACTCAATTTGCATGATTTACTGTGCATATATTTTTTCTCTATCTCCAAGGCCAGAATTATGTCCTATTGAGGCCATATCAGCTGCTGGTGCTTGCAGATTGTCTTTGTCCTTTCCAACCTGCAAAATATCATCTACAGAATCCAAATCACTGTCTGCCTATTCTTTTATCTTCTGCTTCTTTTACCCATTAATAGCCAAGCTGTGCTGTTCAGTAACTACGACATATTGTAGGAAGGAACTGATAAGTACATCAAACAGCTTTCGCAGACTATACACAAACATGCGCCACTGACATTTTTTATTGCCTGTGACAAGTCACCCATCCCCACTCAGTCTTTCCAGACACATAATGCAGGTTTCAAGTCTGTGTCACTGTAGGTACTCTTTATTATAAAGAACTTATGCATACATAATCACAGCTAGAATTTGAAAACCATATGCAGACAAAAAGTACAATTCTTTCAAGTGTTACAAAAGAAGGAGATAACCATGAAATTATAAAAATGGAAGAATGAAATTAAATATTTAAATAAGAAGTGATCAGATAATTCCCTTTGATTTAATGGAAGAAATTTAAGATTTCCCCTTAGTTAAGGTGTGGTAACTTGCATTGTGTGACTTCCACATCTGTTACTCTGCAAAGTAATATTCACCTTGTGTCAAATTCACACCCGTGAGCTGGCTTGTACTCTGGCTGACAAGGAGTTCATATACAGTTGGTTACTGAAAATCAGTTGAAGAGGACCAGTTCTTTAAAATACTTGCTTTTTTGTGACCTGCTCACTGTCATGTGAAACAATCTCCGTATTTTCTGAACACCTACAAACTTTCCAGTGACCACAATTCACTTAAATAGAAGTTCACAAAGCTTAAAGCACACTTACATCTCCTGGATGAAAGCTATTGCAGAAAAAGTGATCATCAGACCTCTTCTTTAGATTGAGGCTGAATTTGTAACAAAAACCTTCAGTATAATTCACTGCAAGCAAGAAAAAAAAATATCATACTAACATGGACCGCTCAGGAGAAAAAAAGGGTTAATTTCTTAATTATCTCATAAGGTCCCCATGAGATTTTGGTAAATGGCCTAACCTCTGATTATGAGTTTCACTTTGTCAAATGGCATTTGTTCTTACCCAGGTGCTGTTCTTCAGGTGTTTTTTGTAAATGGCTGGAGAAACTGAACGAATAATAAACTAAAGGTCACTACTTTAATGAATCATGCACCTAAGACTGATCCAGTCAAATTTATGTTTTACTGCAATATATCTCCTAGATTATCAAATCTATAGCAATATATATTACACGTCTGCATTCAGTATTCCCACTGTGGCAAGACTGGAAAAATGTGATACAGGTTTTAATATTAAGTCAAGATTGTTGCAGATTAGATTTCACATATGTTTTGACTATGGTTGTATTTTTCACCATTGTTTCAGTTTGTCATGCTCCACACACATTTAAAATGTTAACTAATCTCTTGCAACTGTTAATCTGTAATCATTTCCCCAGTACTGAATCCTGAAAAAGGGAGTCTGTGAAATATGGAAATAATTATGAAAAGCAGGTATAGGCATCTGTTTTTTAGGTTTGAGCTGTGACTGACAAGCAGTTCTGTTGTTCGTAAAGGGAAAACATCTGTAAAGATGTAAGCCATCAGGAATGATAACCTCTGAACTCTCACCCCATGCTGAGCTCCAGTAAATGAGTGCACCTATCTCTCCTGCCAAATGTAACACAATACAGATGTGAAGTTTGCACCATAGGCTGTTTGTCTGGCTTTGAATCTTGAAGTTAGATTGGGAGGATTCTTAAAACAGCAAATATGGGATCACAACAAATTAAAATTAATAAAGTGAGAGGAGTAACTACGTATTTTATGTCATTTTTGAAAGATTAAAGATTTTTAGATAGGGAAACAAAATACATGCCATTATTTACCAGGGATTTCAGGAATGACTCCAGCTAGGTCTTGAAGAATAATGTAAGGCCACCAGCTTCTAAGTAAATTTTAAAAATTCAGTCGAAAAAACAAAGAGCATAAACTAATTTTATCTGGATAGGCAATTAATACCGGCTGTAGCTGAACTGACACAGTAATGCAGGTATTAACAGCATGCAATATTACAGGGTAATGAAATAAGTCAGCCCTCAGTCTCACAAGTAACAGAAAGCCCCATGCTTGTGCTCAGATAGTCACATCACCAATTTACAGTCACAAATCCTCCTCCTGTACTTTTTGCCCCAGGCCCAAAATTTGATGGGAAACACATTTCACAAACTTTTTAATTTAGCTTGGCCATTTTTAGTGAGAGAGGATGTTTTGTCAGAGACATATGCCCTGGTTTTCCTTCCCCTTCTAGCGCATACATCAGCCAAATAAATATTATCAAAGGATTAAATATCTTGTGCTTCTCTGGGATATTTCATGAGTGTATCCCAAGTGCTTTAAAAACTTTAATTATTGTCCCACTGAGACCATCACTGATTCAATCCTTTTGCAGCTGAGCAGGTGAGAAGAGGCGGCGGGTACAAGTGCTTCTCAAGGCTGCACAGGAGCAAGGGTGGGGCAGTCGCAGGTCTCTAGCTGTCCCCAGCTTCATGGCTTTTCTGCTGGGTTTTGTCAAGAATTTGTAATTTCTGCCAGAAAAGACAACAATTTCAAGCTTGAGGGGATGACGGATATTTCAACTCTCTCCTGTTTAGTGAGATCCACAGGGTCTCTTTGCTACCATGACTGAGGTGAGAGCTGTGGCAGGGTTCAGCTGTACACGATGATCCCGCAGGTTCAAATCTCTCCATCTGCCTTCCCAGGGCCTTGACCAAGGGTCCCACCTGGGACAGAGCAGGGCAGGGAGCTTCAGCTCACAGCAAACCAGCACAGCAAAAGTGCAGGGCGTCTGAAGCCTGTCTTCTGATGTCTCATTTAAGACATTTGAATTACGTTATTTCTCTGGATGTCAAAAATCATTGCCAGAACGCATGTGATCTCTCTGTACCTGAGACTACAAGGGTTTGGGCAGACTTTTTCTTTCCTTTCTTTCTTTACAAAAATCTGTCAAAGACATAAGTTATTACAATGAAACCGTGAACATACAAAACAAAACTGACATCTCCTCACTTCAAATGCCTTTGCGTCTAGAAGACAGGAGATAAAAAGGCAATTGATACAGGCAAACAAGCCCATGTTTTATGTCTTTCTCATGTCTTTCAGATTGTAATGGGCTGCAGTCTGAAACTCCGAGGAGTTTTGCCTGATTTATACGCATTTTTTAAACAAGTCTCACTGTTTCAGTTTTGTAGCAGGACCACAAGCAACAAGACCTGTGTTATGGGAGGTCAGATCATCAAAGCACATGACTGTGTGCCATTCCTCTGTGGGAGTTGCTGGGTTTGGGACTGGGGGTTTGGAGCATCTCTGTATGGCACTGCACACTGGGAGATTTTTGTGATTCATTGACAAGCTGATCACCATGGAAAACAATGCTGCTCCCAGTGTACTTGATCTATCATTAGACTTGCCTCCTTTTCTTGGTGGTTTGTTTTGCGTTTTGCTTTTTTTTAAATGTGTGTAGGTACATTTCTGCAGAACTAGCAATGTTGTATGTAATGCTGTACCTATAGCATCAGCCTTCCAGCCTAGACTCTGCTCCAGCTGGGCTGTGGCTCTCTAGATGCCGTGAATAAACAGATGCCAGGCAGGAGCATTCAAGCATCATTTCAGATTTAGCAAGGGAGGACTGTGCAATTTATTCCCATGTCTACACAGGCTCCCAGGGTTTCAGGATAATCATAGGTCACAGGACGATAGTACAAAGAACCTCATGATGACAATTCACGGCACTGTATTTTCAGCTGAATCCTGAATAACAAAGGCAATGAAAGGGATATGCAATCACCAGTTTTCAAGAGTCCTGGATAAAGGATTTTAATCTAAAATATGGGCATTAAGCTGACTGGAATTTTAAAACCTGGTAAATGAATCTGTCAGGACTCCTGATTTTCCACTCTGAAATGCAGAATGTGACTCCCTAGAGAGACACCTTGAGCTTCAAAATGGTTGCACAAATACATCTGTATGTGGCTGATTTCTGCTTCCAGGATGGTGGCTGATGGCTGTATAAGATTTGGCATAGGCCTGCTGATGCTTTTCAGGAGTAGGAGTCTCTCTAAAGGCAGGCTGTAGCATCGTCCTTGACTTGTGCATTTAGATAAACATGGCATCAAGCCTGAACTGTGAATCACGGCATGGAATAGGCTGGAGCTTCACACTGAAAACTGGGTATAGACATTGGTGATGAGTAATATATTACTATTATAGTGGCAATACAGCTCTAAAAGCACTTAATATCCAGGGACGTTGGGGTGGTATCTGGAGTATTAGTCTTGTACCTAGCTCTAGAGAGCCAGGGTCAACCTTGCTGGGATCTGAATCTATTTCCTTCACTTTGAGTGTGTTTGATGGCAATTGGAGGTCAGAAGGTCTCACATCCTCTCTCAGTCGTGCACTTTATGGCTGCACCAAACCTGTGCATCTTTTTTTGGATGCAAACAATAGCATCATAGTACTCAACACTTAGGGCAGGAAGGAAACATTCTTTGATATTTCTATGCTGACAAATAAATGCAAAGAAAAGCAGGCAGCTGTTTTTTCTACCCTCAGTTGCAACAGGATTGTCCTTGTTGACAAGGTGAGTGACATTTTTGCCTGTGTAATTGTTGGCAAACGTAGCAGGAAGAATAGGTTGAGCCAGAAGCCAAATGCAACACTATTCTATGTCTTCTCAAGTTCAGCTAGCCACCAGCCTTCTCAGGAAATAAAAGCAATAGTATAGCAAGCAGCAGAATGCACAGTACAAATAACATTGTGCAGGCAAAGTGAGACATCCAAAGAAGGATAGATAGATATATCTGTAAAAGGCAATTATTAATCTTATGTGTATGTTTAGCAATGGCTTTTCTGAATGCTGCTTAATGTCACAACAAATATAAGTATTTAGGGATTCTTTCTTAAATTTCAAAATTCAGGCCAGATTCACTGAGAATTTCCAACTCTATATTTATTTCTCAAAGACCATTTTTGAGTCTTCAATGGAAAACTATAAATCCTCCTGCCTATACTGGATTCTGAGAACTGCAGAACTTCAGCCAAAATGTGGTTATGGTGAAGATCAAGTTTCAATGGATATTTTCCAGTTCATTGAAATGTGAACAAGTCAAAAACTAAAATAAAACGAACCATCCACATCGATCATCACCTGAGAACAAGCCTGAAGAGTATTTACCACTGAAGATGCAAAGTCAGTCATAATCCTGCTTGATCCCATTTTCTTGAGCATTACCAGGTCTCAAAACAGAGACTTTCCCACACTCAGGTCTGAGAAGTCATATGGAGAATCACTCAAATAATCCTGGAGTGGAGAGAAGGAAACCAAGGAGCTACCCCATGCTGTTGTGCTTCTGGAGAAGCTTCCCTTGGGCCTGTACATAACTGTAGGAATGTTTGAATCCCTCTGATTACAACTGGGTCAATAGAAAGGAAACCTTTAACTACATCTATGTCCCTGGCTTCAGAGTGACCCAAATCTGGGAGCTTTGGACAGAGACTCTGCCTTTCTTTTGAAACACGGCACTTCCCAAAGTCCCATGAACTGGAGAGGACAGCTGGTGGAGTCGCTGCATGCAGTTATGTGGGCAGGTCCTTTAGTGTCTCAGGTGAATGACATGGGGCATAGTTTCACTAATATCTGCATGAAGAACATAAACACATTCTGGACAGCAGCACCATAATTCAGCTACATGCCTTCTTTCCTCAGAAGGAAAGAAAAGTACTGCCCACCATTTTTCAGACTTTTCTAATCTAAGGATTACTTAACCTTTCGATACAATCTCTAAACTATCTTGATTAATGTTTCCACAATGGATTTCCTTTGTGACTAAACATAGATCAAGCTAGATTTTGGAGATAAGCTTTCTGATTCTATTTTCCCTTACACTTTGCTTGCTCACTGACCGGTGGAGCTTTTGGCTATTTTACTTCTTTCTGATGCCTTATAGTTTGCTGACTCAACAGTTTCCATGTTAAAAAACATGCAAAACAACAAACTGCTGAAGTTCTCAGTGCCTTTATATTCACTCAAACCAAGGGTGTCAATGTGTGCAGTTAAGCATCAAGAGGAATAACCAATTATTCACACGGAAACCAAAACAGTGATGGGACCTGGCAGAAGCATAGTCTGAACTGTTTTTTTTTGTCAATGACACTCAGTAGTGGAAACAGAGATTTGACACTCAGCAGTGGAAACAAGAGTTTTGACACTCAGCAGTGAAAGTCTCATACAGTCATCGTTGTTCTTAGAGAAATTGCTCCTGACAGAAAACTTGATGTCAGGGAAAAAAAATGTTCTGGTTCTGAATGAAATTTATAAGCAAAGTAATGGGTAGTAGTTGTGTTGCCGTAGGCAAACCAACCAAATAACCATCTAAGTAAGGTAAAAATATGTAAAGAAATTATATTCTTTTAGTCAGTGATGAACAAATAGGCTCCATTTTGGGTTAAAAGAACATTCTCTGGGTGAAAATTATGCCAAAATTGGGCCAATTTCACTTGGGGTTTGCTCTGCTCCTCAGCTCAGATAAGGTTATCTTTTAATAGCTAATTCTTTTGAAAGATAGAATTGGTCAGAATGTCATCTGCAAATTCACAGGTGAACCTCCTGATTACTTGTGAGTTTTACAGCATTTTCAAGTCGTTCTATCTACTATATTTGTCAGCCATAGTTTAGACCAAAGCATAAAATAACGCTGTACTTATCTATATAATAAATTAAAGTTTGGTCTTGCTATATAGTGTATGCAGAATTCCTGAGTGGGTTCCCAGAGCACTTTCTTCAGTGTTTAGGTTTTCCTAGGTCTTTACAGAATGACGCAGAGAAGAGTAACTGGAAAGGAAATAAATGGGCACTTCTCGCTGGATTAAGGATAGGTCAAAACAGTGCCTGTATCTTACTGAGATCAGTAAGTAGTTCTAGTAAGCACTGTAAATGCTTTTCCTTAAAAAACTTGTTTATTGAAATTGCAATAAACAAAACAGAAAAAGACTGAAATGGAAATGAGGCAAAATCCCCTCCTAACAGAACACATCAAGTTCAGAACCTAGAATCCAACCCAAGTGGTTAGATTTTCATATCGTTACAGCAGGCTAAGCTGGTTCATGCTTTTGAGATTCCTGAGCTGTCTCTGCCCAGGTTGGCTGGAGTATAAAAACAGAATTATGCAACTACAGTAATGAATACAACTGTGCCCATTGTTTAAGCTCACAATGGCTGCGATGATAACTTTTGCAAGATACCTGGAGTTTGTTTACTCTTGGATCATTGCCAAAGTGAGTTACAGAATCCATCTTTATGTCCTTTATTTCATCTTACTTCCATTTCTTTTTCCTGGTATTTAAATAACAACCATCTTTCTTATTGCCATAGTTCACTGTTGAAGGGAAGGCAGATCAGCTGTTTCTAGGTAAGATCCTGAGGGGGTTTTCTATTTTTCACTAGGGTTGATGAAGGCATGGGGAAATCGTAAGACTTATACAAGATCAGAAAGTTCTTCAGGTAATACTAAAATGAAGGATACTCTTGACTTAAAAGCAATATGTTTAACTACTCAACTCCTGCTAATAGCTTTTTTTCTGTCTCTTAAACCAAAGTACTTTTCAGTTTTCATGTAAACCATATTTTTTTTTTGCTTTTAATAAAAAATAATTGCCTTTAAAAGACATTAAAATGCAAATAGAAACAATAGCTCCATAAATTGCTGCATAACCTTATTTGTCATTTTAATTTATTACAGTATTTGTGTTAGTTATTCATGGAGATTCTAGATAAGCCTGGAGCCTATTGCTGAATAAGGCATTGCAATTAGCTATTCTGCCCATTCTTACCCAATCTGAAGCTCCGATATTAACTCCCTTCATGACATGAGAAAATCACTTGTTTTCTTTGTACCTCAGCATTATGCCTGCTTTACTCTTGAGGAGCCATTTCCCCCCCATTTTGTCCATCCAGCCTGACAGAGCTTATAACTGCAAGAAAACATGTTTCTTCTCTGTTTCTTCTACAGAATCTGACACCTCAGCAGAGCCTTTATGTGCTGCCATAACACAGTGATAATGAGATTTGAAAAAAAAAATGAAAGCAAATCAAAGGGAAAAGGTTTTGTACATCATACACTACAGTAGAAAGAGGCCTAAAGAACTGGTCATTATCCCCTCTACTAGTTAATGCTGGGAAAAGGATGATTCTTCTCCATCATGAGATCCTTTATGAGAGCATGTTTAATTGCCTCAGTTCAATCTTCTGTTCTTACGGTAACTCTCACTCTTTCAAAAAACTCTGAAGCAGAGGCACTATCAGGAAATCTTGGCGGGGAACCAAAACACTCTCCCAGGGAACCAAAATGCTCTTCCTCTATGCCAGTGCCTCCTCAGGCTCCTTAGAATAAGTACTTTCAGACATAGGAGCCACGCAAGTCACTAGCAATATGGTCAACTGAAGGCAACTGTGATTCATCCCACTTTTATATTAAGATGTTTTAAGAGTAGGAGATTGAGTACACCACAGAAACCATGGAGACCAATTGCAAGAAGAGGATAGGGATCAGCTTTATTACTTCTGTAAGGACCATTTCTGAATTGGAGTCTGTATTTGGGAATGCCATCCTTCTGCTGTGACATTCATTCAGTGATAGGCCATCCTGGGAGTGAGCTGAATGTGTAGGACAGGAAAACTTAAGCCATTTCTTGGTTCCAGCCCTCTTCGCTACTTCCTCAACTATTACATTTTCTTCTCTCTTTTGATGGCCATTCCTAGGTCTTTTCATTACAGGCCCAAGGTCGCCAGTTGCTTTCCTGCTTTCATCCCTGAACAGCAAATCCTACACCTTCTGCCCATGCCAAATGCAGACCTGACTTGTCTCCTTCTTTCTCCCAGTTAATTCTTACCCTGTATTGTTGTTTTTAACCCTGTTGTCTGCCTTTTGCTGTTCTTCCTACCCTCTGCTCTTGTCTGTGATAACCTATCAAAATTCAACACGAAAAGGTTTTGTTATTTCCATTGCCACTTCTTGTTGAATTCTGAATTCTGAGATATAATTCATAAGAGCCTTCTGTCTGTCAACTTTTAATGCTTCTAATTGCCTGTCTGCTCTGGTGTAATCCTAAAACCTTTTAACATTTCACTTTCCCCCCAGGAAAATGTATCCTAACCACAGAAATTTGACCTTCAGCTCCTTTTGTGAATGCTGAAGGACAGAAATCATTCAGACTGTCAGCAACATTATTAACCCACTGTCACTAACTTCCCAGTCATGGTCTTTAATAGCTAGATAACCTCATTACCTTGCTGTTTACTTCAACTTTCTTGGGACGCAGACAAAAGGGTGTTCAATTCCCTTGGCATTTTTGTTTCATGTGTTTATGTCAGTGTCCTGGGTTTAGCTAAAACCCAGTC